>NW_027437187.1:38409939-38459939 GCF_033239565.1 Halichoeres trimaculatus
TGTTTCCGTGTAAACGTGAGGCTGAAATGCAACAAAACGTTCGTGTTTCACCCTAAAACAGTTGTCGTGTAAACAGCCCCTACAGTGATATGCTAGCAGTTAGCATGCATTGATAAAACTTTGGTTTTAAAGCAGAATTTCACCTTTAACCACAGAAACATTTCACAGTTACTCTCTGCAAACACTGAAACTCCAAATGTCCACTAGATGGCACACTTCAGTCAATGACATACAACAAACAGTACATCAACGTCACCTGACCTGGTTTTTACGTATTGACATCCAGAGATACCCAGATCCAGAGATGATTTCACATTTATTTTCTGATAAACTCAGTAAAATGTTGTGGAAACAGGAAACCTGTGAAGCTACTTCCTGTCCAGAGAAAACTCACAGGAAGAGCTGATCAGGGAACCAATAAAGAATCAGATCAATAAGCAGAAGTGATAAGGACACTGGTATGAATAATACTGATAAACACTCAGCCTCATCGAGGTCATGGATCTCTGAGTCGTATCGACCAATCAGGAGTCAGCAGGGAAACAGCAGGGGGTCTGGGGTTCTGAGTGTTGGTTTCAGATAAACATAAAAATCAATGTTTGGATCAAAAACTTCAACTTTAACAAATAAAAACAATGACATCATCTCTCAGCTATCAACCTCAACAATGCATTATGGGTAATCCAGAGCCCTGAGGTCTACAGTACACACAGAGAGGAGACCTGAGGGATGAACAACAACAACAACACATGTGATGATGGAGGGGGCGGAGCTAGGACCCCCCCCCCCCCCAGCTCTGTGCTCCCAGCTGCAGACTTTAACAAAGGTCTGCACGCATGACTGAGCCATCACTGCAAGACCCTCCTCCTCCTCCTCCTCCTCCTCCTCCTCCTCCTCCTCCTCCTCCTCCTCTCCTGGATGTTCAGCACCAGAGGACTCAACCCTCTGAGAGCAGCTAACCGTAGCTCTCTCGCCTCAGGATGTTGGAGGACTGACGTGGTGTGATGGTGTGTGTGATGGTGTGTGTGATGGTGTGTGTGGTGGTGTGTGTGATCAGTTTTTCTTCGTACTAACATCCAGCAGAGTCTGAGCGACCTTTGACCTCTTCCAACGTGTTCCTTTCACACACCTGTCCTCTGTGACACCACCTGAGCTCCACACTTTGCATGCAGAGAATCACCCACTGCCATAACACACACACACACACACACACACACACACACACACACACACACACACACACACACACACACACACACACACACACACACACACACACACACACAGTCCATTGAGTGCTGATGGACTGAGCTTGTTTTGTTCCTCGGGGTGAGGAGGATTAGCGCTGTGATGTCACCATCAGGCTGGTTTTGTCCATATGTTGTTTACATATTCTCCGTGTGGGGACGTCCACCGTGTGTCCTCGTTTCTCTGAGTTATGGGGACACGTGACGGATTACAGTCCCAGACTGAGGGGACCCCGTTTGTTTGGCCGTAGGTCTAAAACCCCGACTAACCAGGCTCATCCCACAGGGTCCTGACCGTAAACTGTCAAAGAAATAAACTGCTCATGAAAGCTGCTCCCCCTGGTGGTGGCTGGCTGCAGTACAGGTCAAAAACTCTGTCTCCCAGCCAGTCCAGATGTCCAAGTCTCTTTTTTTTCTGAAAAGTTTCTTTTTCATTAGTTATTAGAGGTTAAAACTGAGGCTTTACTTCACGTTTAACGATGACTGACAGCTGACGATGTTTGGTTTTTTTTTTTCAGAAATATAAAATACGTCAGGAGGGGGAGACAGGGGAGGGATTAGACTTAGACTTAGACTCTGGCTGCACAATGGTGGGGTTCGCCCAGAATACCGAGGGAGCTGGTTTTGGTTCAGGGTGCCTCTCACTCTGTTCAGGTCCCAGATCCCTGGATCCAGCAAAACAGACTCAGACCATCCAGACCCCCCTCCATGTTTCCATGTGATGTCACACACTGAGGATCCTGAGCCCACGCCACGCACGGCGCCGTAAAGAAACCGTGATGAAGAGAAATAAAAACCGTCACGTGATAAATCATCAGACCTTAGACGTGTTTTGGTCAGGGTTGTTAGTCTAAAGTTTGGATTTTAGTTTTTTGTTTATTTTTTTTGCTTTTTTTTTACTAATGTTGACAAACTGAAGGGTTAAAAAACATGGGCTGTGTGTGTGTGTGTGTGTGTGTGTGTGTGTGTGTGTGTGTGTGTGTGTGTGTGTGTGTGTGTTTGTAGTCTGTAAGTAGGTTAAAGGTTTTGGGTGAGTCGTGGTTTTGGATTGGAGGGTGTGTGAGTGAAAAAGAGAGATAGAGGGAGAGTGTTCGTGTGTGTGTGTGTGTGTGTGTGTGTGTGTGTGTGTGTGTGTGTGTGTGTGTGTGTGTGTGTGTGTGTGTGTGTGTGTGTGTGTGTGTGTGTGTGTGTGTGTGTGTGTGTGTGTGTGTGAGTGAATGAGTGTGTGAGGGGAGGGATGTGGAGCAGCAGCTGAAGGCAGCGTCAGAAGGCGACGACTCCACAGCTCGACTGGCTGCTCCTCTCAGCCCGACACGTAAGTTCTCCTCTTCTCCTCCTCTTCTCCTCCTCCTCCTCTGTGAGATTTATTTTTATTTTATTGAAGCTGTCTGTGACTCTGAGAGGTTTGTGAATTATTGTAACTTTAAGAGATGAGCAGAAACGAAGCAGTTTATTTGTTGAAGGAGGGAAATCCACCTGCTGAGCGTCTCTGCTCCAGAGTCTGAGTTTAAAGGACCAGTCCGCCTGTTTTTCTGGGGTTTAACTTCAGTAACTGTTTCCTTTCTGTTATAAACAGATTAATTAACCATAAAGTTCATTGTTGGAGTACAGTGAGTGCTTGGCTGTGATTGGCTGATGTTTTAGCAAAGAAACTACAAACATGAAGTTTTCTGTTGTTGACATGAAGAACAGAAAAACTTTCTTTTTAATCAACGTTTGAAGTTTTAGTTTCCTGTTGTGAATCTTCAAACATCCTCCAAACAGATCATCCTCGTCCTCCTCTGAGCTCTTTAACACTCTGGCTTCAGGCGTTCATATTTCAGTGATTTCTGCGTCTGTTCATGAGGACGAGGCTTTGCACGCTCTGGCTCTGCTGCGTCTCAAACTCTTCCTGCAGAGCAGAGAGAAAAACCTGCTTCGTGCTCTCTTCAGACTGAGCTGAGCAGGATTCCTCACGTATCTGAGGTGTCAGTGAAAGTGTGAAATGTGTGGATCGCTCCTTTAATCACGCAGGATGTTCAGCGCAGGACGAACTGTGAGCGGATGCGAGGTGAACTTTAAGATTCAGGAGGAAGTTCCTCTAAATGTGGTTCCTGGTTCTGGACCAAAGGGAGCATCCCTCTCCTTTTCTCCACGCTGAGATCTCATTGTTTGCTCATGCAAAGAGGTTTCCATTCAGGGCGGGGGACACGGCTGAAGACGTGGCATGGACTCGCTGTCGGCTTTAGAGAAATGAAACGGGGCTAGCACAGGCTTTGTTTTGGCCCAATGAATCAGTATTCTTTTGAGGGGGAATCTAAAGAGCTCTTTCAGACGCTGCTTGGCCTCCCCCCACGCTCTTCCTCCCCCTCTCCTCCTCCTCTTCTTCATTGATGGAGGACAGACTGGAGGCCTGCTGAGAGCCGGTTCTTTGCTCATAAAAAGCCGCAGGAGGAGCGGGAGGAGCGGGAGGAGCAGGGTTTGCTCTGCCAGCTGACATGTGAAAGAGCTCCTTTGCTTTAATGGAGGCCTGAAAGAGGAGTCTGTCATTTCTCAGCACAAAGACAACAGAGCGCCAGAGAGGGGCTTTATGGGTAATTGACTCTCTCTTTTTCTCAATGCACAGCCAAGACTCTGCAGAGCGTTTCAGCTCTGAGCTGATGCTGCTGCCGCCACCACCACCACCACCACCACCACCACCGACACCCAAAACCGCCACAACCACCCCAAACCACCACAACCACCCCAAACCGCCACAACCACCCTTAACCACCACTGCCACAACCACCTCAAACTGCCAACGCAACAACCACCCCAAACTTCCGCTGCCACAACCACCCCAAACCGCCAACGCAACAACCACCTCAAACCGCCAACGCAACAACCACCCCAAACCACCACAACCACCCTTAACCACCACTGCCACAACCACCCCAAACCACCACTGCCACAACCACCCCAAACCGCCAACGCAACAACCACCTCAAACCGCCAACGCAACAACCACCCCAAACCACCACAACCACCCTTAACCACCACTGCCACAACCACCCCAAACCACCACTGCCACAACCACCTCAAACCGCCACCTAAAACTGTCATTCCTCAGTCTCTGACAGGGCTAGGGGTGGGTACCTTTCACATTTGATCTGATACAGTACAGATACCCAGTACGTGGCAGTCGGTATCAGTGCTCAACTGTACCAATTTTCGGTACTTTTTTTGTTTATGTGGTAAAAATATCAATCTGTTTAATAATAATATATATATATATATATATATATATATATATATATATATATATATATATATATATATATATATATATATATATATATATATTTTTTTTTTTTTTTTTTTTTTTTTTTTTTTCACTTCAACATTTTTGTAACGCTGTGTTCATGTCCAGCATGGAAATTCTCCTTCTCTTCCACTCCCTCACAGTCACAAGGATGAGTTCAGGTACCTAAACATGGTATTGTTTCATTTTACGTGAATCAGTACCCAATACTTTTGACAGGATTTACCTATAAAAGTATCTTATCCCGTACCCATCCCTACACAGGGGTTAGGTCTGTGACAGGGTTAGATATTCGGGGTTGAGGAGATAAACAGACATTTTTTCAAAGTTTGAGCGTATGTTGAAAGTGTTGAAATCATGTTGAAAGTGTGTGTTTAAGGCTCGAGCTCTGAGCGTGAACCAGGACAGGATGGGTGTCTGCATACATTAGCCCACTTCTATAATCCCCATGCTGCTGCTGCTGCTGCTGCTGCTGTAACAATAGTCAGATTATTGGGCTTAACGTCCTGAGGTTTGGGGCCCAGCTGAAAAAAAAAAAAAGCAGATTTCATTTGGACTAAATTTGAACCATCTGGCCCAAGCAGACCGGGTTTCAACACCAGCAACAAGACAGCTCCAGAAAAGCAGACAGACTGGAGATCAGGGTCTGTTCATTCAGGAGGTTTCTAGAAAGATCTCAGAGCTCAGGGTCAGGTGTTCATGGAAGAGACGTCAGGTCTGACCTCAGGTCAGGACACAACGGCCCCTGGGAACCAGAGAGACCCCCTCACACCTCTCTGTAGCTGTTGTTTCTGTCTCTTTGTAGCTGTTGTTTCTGTCTCTCTGTAGCTGTTGTTTCTGTCTCTCTGTAGCTGTTGTTTCTGTCTCTCTGTAGCTGTTGTTTATGTCTGTAGCTGTTGACGTCACTTTGTAGTTGTTTGCCTGTCTTTGTAGTAGACTTTTTGTTTACGTCTCTTTGTTTGTTTCATGAATGTTTTTGTTTGTTTGTTTGTTTTTTTGTAATTGATTTTCTCGTATTCTGTTTGTTTTGTGTTCTTGTTGTTGTCAGGATTTTCAAAGCTCCTGTCGATGTGTCTGATTGTTGTTTATTGTCTCTTGTTTGTTTTGTCTCTACAGTTTTCCTGTTTTATCCTTGAAGTTTTTGCGAACTCATTTTTTGTGTTGTCATCGTGTTGATCTGGACTGTCATCTGATTGGCTGGTGTTAAGATTTTTGTTTCTTGAATTAAATTCTCTCTGTGTCTTTGTGGTTGTCCTGGTCTCTGTCAGTAGTTGGCGGTAACGTCTTTGTTTTGTTTCCTGTTTTTCTGTCTCAGCTGTAGTTTGTGTTGTTGGTTTTATTTCCTGTTGGTTGTGGATATTTGTTTCTTTGCTGTAGTTTTGAATGAAGACGGTGTTTTGTGTCTTGTTTTGCTCGTTGTAGTTTTTGAACTTTTTGGTGGATTAAACGTCTCTGGAGCTGATTTTAATCTCCGGGTCGTTGTTTTTATTTTGACCTGGTTCAAATGTTTTTGTCTCTTTGTCGAGGATGGATGAGTATTTCTGTATGTCTGTGCATTTTCTCTGTCTTAGCCTTACTTTGTTGGTGTTTTTGTGGCTTGGCTCTCACTGTGTCGGGTCGTTTTGTGTTTTGGTTTCTCTTGTTTGTACTTTCTGTTTTTGTTTGTTTTTGTTTTTCCTTCCTTTTCTTTAGTTGTTGTTGTTGTTGTTGTTGTTTCTCCTGTAGTCAGCAGGTCTTCAGTGTCTCTGTGTGTCTGTATGAAGGATCCTGTCTCTGTGTCTCTGAGGGTGGTTGTGGTCTTACTCCTGGTTTAGTTCTGTCTCTTCTTCCTGTCGCTCAGCGCCCCCTGGTGGACGTGTTGTGTGTCTGTTGAACCCTGGAGTGTCTCTGTGTGATGCTCTCGTGTTCTGTGTTTGGTCCTGTCGTCAGGTTCAGGTGGTTTAGTTTTTTTCTGAGGATAAAACAATAATTTAAATCATTGATATGTCATGATGATTAAAGAAGAGAAATAATGAATCAGAGCTTTTTTTATAGATCATCAGACTAAAGGTCAAAGGTCAAAGGTTAAAGGGGGAACTCTGGGCCATGGTGTTTGTTTCTAATCATGTCTGTTTTCAACATCATGCTGTCAGTGATCTGTGTATAGATCTAGATGTTATAGATCTCTGTGTTTGTGTCTGCAGAATGCAAGGTTTGTTCTCCGTGACGCTGCTCCTGGTCCTGGTCCTGACGCTGTCCACCGAGGCCAACAAACGACCCAAAGGTCACAAAGGTCAGTTAGAGGATAAATACACAAAGATGAATGTGTCTGTGTTCCTCAGATCAGACCTTTGGGGGTTGGGTCAGGTACCGTGTGGGGCTCAGATCAGACCTTTGGGGGTTGGGTCAGGTACCATGTGGGGCTCAGATCAGACCTTTGGGGGTTGGGTCAGGTACCATGTGGGGATCAGATCAGACCTTTGGGGGTTGGGTCAGGTACCGTGTGGGGATCAGATCAGACCTTTGGGGGTTGGGTCAGGTACCGTGTGGGGATCAGATCAGACCTTTGGGGGTTGGGTCAGGTACCGTGTGGGGATCAGATCAGACCTTTGGGGGTTGGGTCAGGTACCATGTGGGGCTCAGATCAGACCTTTGGGGGTTGGTCAGGTACCATGTGGGGATCAGATCAGACCTTTGGGGGTTGGGTCAGGTACCATGTGGGGATCAGATCAGACCTTTGGGGGGTTGGAGCTGAAACTTTGTCCTGGACTCTGTCTCACTGTGGAATCAGCTGATTGGTTCATGAGTGTTGACAAACTGAACACAGGAAGTCAGAGCGTGATTGACAGGTGTGTCGTCCAATCATTTCACCTTGTTGTCATGAAGTGATTGGACGAGCTGGTCACCTGACAGGCAGGTGTGTCAGGCTGATGACGTGCACAGAGAGGTCTCTGGGATCCTCGGGGTCTCCCTGACTGAACTCTCTGAAGTGGTCTAACGTGGTCCCTGGCCCCAGGCTGAGGGACTCTGCTGGTTCTGGTCCTGACAGAGTCCGTGTCCTCTCTGCTCCTCAGGAGGGAAACATGAGAAGTCCCGGCCGGTCTCAGAGTGCTCCCCTGCTGAGACCCAGTACGGGAAGTGTGTCCCCGAGCACGGAGACTGTGGAGAGGGTCTGAGGGAGGCCACCTGCAAAGACCGCACCGACAAGATCCACTGCAAGATCCCCTGCAACTGGAAGAAGGACATCAGTGAGACCAGCACACACACACACACACACACACACACACACACACACACACACACACACACAAACACACACACACACACACACACACACACACACACACAGGTGGATCATGGTCTCCTGGTTTTAGTTTTAAGGACTCTAACCCTGTCTCTGGTCCCTCAGGTGACTGTAAGTATAAGTTCGGCCCCTGGGGGTCCTGTGACACCACCACCAACACCAAGAGCCGGTCAGGAACCCTGAAGAGGGCGCTGTTCAACGCCGAGTGCCAGACCACCGTCAAGGTGTCCAAACCCTGCTCCCCCAAAGTCAAGAAGACCCGAGGTGAGACCTGAACCGTGTCAGGGGGGCACAAAGGTTCCCTTAAAACCAGGTCTCACGTCTCTACAGGGAGCGTGCGCCACCTGGTGACCGTTTGAAGTCTTCACTTCCTGTTGGCTTCAGTCCGTCTTCAGTTTCTGACTCTGGTTTCCTGAGCTTCAGCTTCTCTCTGAGCTGAGTCCAAAAACTTTTCTGATCCTTTCTTCATGGAGCAGCTTTGAACAAAGTTATTATTTCACTGATTCACCCAAACCCCGTGTTTCCTGTTCTCTTTGTTCAGATTCATAAATTAAACCTTTAAAGTTTTACACTTTTTATTTACAGAGTTTTCTTTCATCACCAAACTGTTTCAAACTGAGTTTGGATTAAAATAATCTATAAAATAATCTATAAAATAATCTATAATCTGATGAAATTACTGACAGCTCATGCTCTAACATTCACTTTAAATGAAGCTGACTTAAAAAACTCTGGAGCCAGGACTCGTGGTGACTGCTTTGCAGTTCTCTGGTCCTCCAGCAGGGGGCGGGCCGCCTGATCCAGGTTGTTTCTGGGCTGTTTGTCTGGATTTTAAAACCAAAGAAGTGATTGGATGGAGATCAGTGATTGGCTCGAGTGAGGCTGGGGTCAGTAATCAGTGTGTGTGTGTGTGTGTGTGTGTGTGTGTGTGTGTGTGTGTGTGTGTGTGTGTGTGTGTGTGTCTGGTGTAGGGGAGAAGAAGTCAAACTGAAGAGAGGAAGATGACGACGGGAGCAGAAGACGACAGGATCCTCCTCTTCCTCCTCCTGAACAATCGTCTCAGCTCCTCATCGACCTAAAAACCGAGAGACTCCTCCAAAACGCTGGTCCAGATCCCGGCCTGTCCGGATCCCGGCCTGTCCGGATCCCGGCCTGTCCGTCTGTTCCTGTCTCTGGATAAACCTCCTCTTGTAGCTGCTAGTTTAACCTTTAGTCCCAAAGCTTTTAGTGAACACCCTGAGAGGCTGGTCTGAGCGCGCTCAGTGCTGTCTGAGTCTAAACCTTTAAATGTGTCACATTAACAGGCGGCATGATGGGAAACTGTCCATAAATCTATTTTTGAACTCACAGGATGACTCTGTATAAATGAACACATTAAAGACTGTACATTGTTTTGGTGAACACTTCCTGTCCGTGTGTTTTTATCGACCATCAGCGCTTCGTCCAGATCTTCATCACACTGACTGAGACGGTCTCTGACAGGGCACACGTCCTTCAGATCATTTCACTGAAGAAAAACAAAGTTATGGAAAGAAAAAGAAAATCTACACACTGACTGTTTTTTTTTAGATAATTGTTTCAGATGATTTCATGGAAAATAAAACCTCAACATTTCTATAAACCACAAAGCTAACCTCTGATGTTTCAGTCTGGACGACCAAAAGTTTTCCCACTAGAGTTTTATTCAGGATACAGTTAAATCACGCTGGCTGTGACAGGGGGCAAATATTTCAGATGATATCATGGAAATACAAGAAGTCAGAATTTAAACAGATTTTTATCACACTGGCTGTGAATATCTTAGACTGAGCGCAAATATTTCAAATATTTCAAAACATTTTACTGAAATGCACAAAGTCAAGAAAACACTACCAAAAAAAAAAAAAATTAAGGCTTACCCCTTTTTTTTATTTTTTATTTTTTTAAGAATTTTAACAAATGTTTACCTCTCTGGTTTTTAGGTAGATTAAATTTTAATAATTTAATCACATTTTCTTTGATAAACAACAAATATTCCAGATAGTTTCACAGAATTATAAATAGTCAGAATTTGAAGTTTGGAAAAAAATAAAATAAAATAAAATAAAATAAATATAATAAATGAATGAATAAATAAATTAATTAATTAATTAATTAATAATAATAATAACAATGCTGACCCTTCACTGTTTTAAGAATTTGGGGAAAATAAAAAAACAAGCGTTTTACCATTTGTGCTTTTTTTATAATTCATTTCTATCTGATTAGCTCCAAATGTAATTAACAACAAATACTTGAAATTATTTCACTGAAATGTATGACATTAGAGTTTTTGACATATATCAAGGGTCAGCATTCAGTTTTTTTAAGAAAAGGTAAAACACTTATTTATTGATTTATTGATTTATTGATTTAAAGGTTTAACTTTAATACATTTTATCATACTGACCCTAATTATCTGAAAGAAAGGACCAACATTTCAGATCAATTTGCAGCAACACAAAAAGACAGCATTTTGAAAAAGAAATGTCGTCAGTTATTATTTTTTTAAAACTTATTTAAGTTTCTGTTTTCTTTTCAGGAATTAGGAAAATGACAAAAAAAATTAAAATAAAGACAGAGGGAAAAAAACAATATTTGGAATTTTGGAAAATGAAAAAAAACAAAGGTGTTACCACCTGTGCTTTATTTAGAGTAAATTTTAATCATACGGCTCGGACTGTTTTAAACTAACAACAAATGTTTTAGATTGTTTCACTGAAATATTGAGGTCAGAATAATGAAAACAGCATAAAGCTTCACTGTTTTTCAGAATAAAAAAAAAAGATGACAGAGGTTTGACCATGAGTATTTTATTCAGAATACTTTTTCACACTGTCTCTGATTCTCACTGATGGAGGACACACATTTCAGATCATTTCCTGAAACAAAGGAAGTCAGAGTTTTGAAAACAAAACAAAACAAAAAAATAATTTCAGAGTTTTTGAAAAATGTAAAACAGGTTTTATTTCTCAGGATTTATTAAAAAAAAGAAATTATCCCACTGGCTCTGAAATATTTGACTCTTTCCTTTTCTTTCCCTCGTTTCATGTCCACCATTAGCTCTTTGTAATCACTGATGAAGCTAACAGCTAGCCACGCACTGAGCTATTCATCAGGTTAGCCGTTAGCTCCTGAAACTTTTAATCGTCTTAATAAATCATGTGTTATAGTTTTTTTTGAGTAGCACTTTGCTGCTGAAAGGTGCTAATATGTTAGCATGCTGTCACATTAACCAGCTCTGGCATACGGCTGATGCTAACATGTTAGCATGCTGTCACATTAACCAGCTCTGACATACAGTTGATGCTAAAATGTTAGCATGCTGTCACATTAACCAGCTCTGGCATACAGCTGATGCTAACATGTTAGCATGCTGTCACATTAACCAGCTCTGGCATACAGCTGATGCTAACATGTTAGCATGCTGTCACATTAACCAGCTCTGGCATACAGCTGATGCTAACATATAAGCATGCTGTCACATTAACCAGCTCTGACATACAGCTGATGCTAACATGTTAGCATGCTGTCACATTAACCAGCTCTGGCATACAGCTGATGCTAACATGTTAGCATGCTGTCACATTAACCAGCTCTGGCATACAGTTGATGCTAAAATGTTAGCATGCTGTCACATTAACCAGCTCTGGCATACAGCTGATGCTAACATGTTAGCATGCTGTCACATTAACCAGCTCTGGCATACAGCTGATGCTAACATGTTAGCATGCTGTCACATTAACCAGCTCTGACATACAGCTGATGCTAACATGTTAGCATGCTGTCACATTAACCAGCTCTGGCATACAGCTGATGCTAACATGTTAGCATGCTGTCACATTAACCAGCTCTGACATACAGCTGATGCTAACAGCTAACAGCTAACAGCCAACAGGTGAACTTTAAATCAGAGTTCCAGTTTCAAAGCTTGATTTTATTCACTCTGAACTCTTTGAGCAGCAGCTCTTAGCGCTAGCATCAGATTCAGTCACAGACAGGAAGTCCTGCCCCCTGAGGGCCTCGTGCTCAGGGTAACTTCCTGCTGCGACACCTGAGCAGGCTGCAGAAGGTTTTCCTGAAGGTGACGTTGCAGAGGGCGTAGCAGCCCGGGTTGATGGCGCTGTTGACGTAGCAGAGCCAGTACCCGGTCGTCCACAGAGACTCAGGGATGCAGACGTGGCAGAAGGCCGCCACGACCGACATGACGTTATACGGCGTCCAGGTGAGGATGAAGGCCAGCAGGATGGCCAGGATGGTCTTAGTGACCCGCCTCTCCCTCGCCATCACTCGACGTCTCCGACGTTCCTGAGACCTGAAGCTGGGGCAGGCGGAGAACGCCGCTGAAGCCGTCCTGTGGAGGTCGGTGGCGGACGAGGACTCGTTCTCGATCTTTGAGTCCCTGTCGGCGAGCGGTCGGGCGGCGGTACGGGTGGGACACGCCTGAGGAGACAGACACATGTCCACCTGCTCCGACGTCTCACCTGGACTCCGGGACGCCCCCCTCTGGTTCCTCCGGTGCTTTGGCGTGCTGGACTCTGATTGGTTCAGAGAGGCGTCAGAGCCGGGGTCACTGGTCACCCAGCTGCGCCGCTTCAGGAGGAAGGCTTTGATGGACGGGCTGGACACCCTGAGCGAACCTCGGTCTGTTCTGAGCGAACCTCGGTCTGTTCTGAGCGCGCTCAGTCGGCTCTGGCTGGCCACGGAGAGGCGGCTGTACAGAGCGATCATGACGAGCGCCGGCAGGTAGAACGAAGGAAGCGTCGTGGCCAGCGTGACGGCGGGGCTGGCGAGGAGCTGGGTGTAGCACAGTCCTTCAGGGACCACACGGCGGCCCCCGGACGTCTGCCAGCAGAGGATGGCGGGGGCCCAGAGCACCACCGACAGCAGCCAGGCGGCGCCAATCATCAGACCGGCCATCTGGCCCGTGCGCCTCACGGGGTAGCTGAGCGGCCGCGTCATGCACAGGTAGCGGTCCAGACTGATGATGAGCAGGTTCATGACGGACGCGTTGCTCACCACGTGGTCCTCCACCAGCCACAGGTCACAGAGGGCGGCCCCCAGGGGCCAGCGGCCCCACAGCAGGTAGAGCGTGTACAGGTTCATGGAGAGCAGCCCGATGATCAGGTCGGCCACCGCCAGGCTCAACAGGAAGTAGTTGTTGATGGTGCGCAGGTGACGGTTCACCACGATGGACAGGATGACCAGCGTGTTGCCGACCACGGTGATGATGCTGAGGGAGGTGGTTACCATGACGACGAGGATCAGCTGGACCAAGCTGAACGGACACAACCTGATGGGAGGTTGACAGGAAGCGTTCATGCAGGGGGGCGGCCACGCTGAGGCGTTAGCATCAGTGTCAGGGAGGCCCGCCATGTTCCTGTGACACACACACACACACACACACACACACACACACACACACACACACACACACACACACACACACACACACACACACAGGAACACACACACAAGCTTAAAATATGAAGTTTTACAAACTGCAGTTCCCTGAGTGTCCACTAGGGGCTGAGTGCAGAAACAGCAGAAACATCATCTACATCCAGTCAAAGCCTCGTTACCACCAAACGAGTTCAGTTCGTCTCAGTACGGCAGGCATGGGCATTTTCTTTGACTCAAACCGGGACAGGCCCCCTGGGACCCGTACCAAACGGTTCTGATCCAAACCGGACCACATGGTGGAAACAGGTCTGTAACGCCACAATGTGTAATCATGTGATAAATTTCCACCTCAGTATGTAAAAATGCTGCTCTTTGTTATAAACTTTGCAATGTTCAAACAAACTGCGTCACTTATTACAAAATGCTGGTTCCTGCAGGAAGTAAGAGCTTATGACAAAATACAGCAAAGTTTACAACGTTTAGGTTGATGAATATTTGATTACACACACACCAATACCTAACGTTGTTTTTTTTTTACATAACCTGGCGTTAAGGTCTAAGGAGCAGGTCTTTACAGCAGAACTCTTGTTTTATTAGAGTAAGCTGTTTTATTTTCATTTCCTCTTCAATGATTTTCTTCACCTTCATTATTTCTCCAATGATTCTGTTTATATTCTGATGTTATTTTGATGCTTCACCTCATTTTAAATCACACCTATAACAGTTGTAATACCATCTAATCACACATCATGTGAATAAGTCTGTGCTCACAGATATAACTTTAACACAGGATGAAGCTTTGGACGCAGTTTAACATGTTTACATCACAGAGCAGGAATGTGACGAGCTGCTCTGAGAGTTTACAGCAACCAGCCGTCGTCCCTGCTGAGCTTTGAGATAAACACTTCATATAAACTTTCCTTTTCGGCTGCTCTCTTTATATATTTATGATGTATTTCCATAATTCAATAATCTTAATAACCGATAGATACATATTTCCTTTGTTCCAGATCGTGTCTGCTCCTGTAGACTTATCCTTTATAAAAACATCACAGTGTTAGATAAACATTGCTGTCCTGCCTCTTTCTGTCATATTTCCTTGTGAGTCAATAATTGAAGATTTTTATAAAACAAGCACACACCTGATAAGTAAAGTAGTTTTCCTACTTTTGAAAAAAACGGGATCCTATAGTTCAGAAACCTGACGTGAAGGAGAAAAACAGATCAGTTTTTGATTCCTCAGTGGTCTGTAGATGAAGAGAAATAAAATCTGAATCTTTTAATTCCCAAACTGAGCCTCTGTGATTCATCCATGATACAAACGAACCGTCAGTGTTTGTTGAGTCTGACGGCTGGTTTTAGCTCGTTAGTGGGAGTTTACCTCGTTAAATAAAAGAATGATAATAATTAAATCATATTTATGTAGCGCTTTCTAAAGATACTCACAGACTCCTCTCAGAGTAGAAACAGAAATCTCTCTCCTCTCCTCTGACTCTTCGCTGCTTTCTTCACTCTGACGGTGCAGTTACTCCAACGACCAGCAGGGGGCTCCAGCCCCAGCTTCCTCCTCAGTTTGAGCTCAAATAAAACAGTTTTTAACCTGTTAAACTGGACCCACCTGAGGGAGTCTGAGGTCCAGAGGGGTCCTGGTGCTGGACCTGCAGCTGACGGTCTCCTCCTGGTCCTCCTGGTCCTCCTGGTCCTCTGTGCGTCTCTGTTCGTCTGTCTGAGGTTTATAAGCAGCGGAGGACTCCCTCATCCATCCTCATTAACACCCCCCCCTCTCCCCCTCCTCCCCCCTGTGTCTCCCCATCAGACGTCAGCTGAGACCCGGCCTCCTCTGATCCAGGTTCCATGAGGGACAATGAAAAACCACAGAGCAAACACAGAGAGGAGCTCAGCTCCTGTTTATCCACAGACGGGTTAACGAGAGGAGACACACACACACACACACACACACACACACACACACACACACACACACACACACACACACACACACACACACACACACACACACACACACACAGAGTACGGACAGGATAAGCTCAGAGTCTGATCAGGGACCTGCTGGTCTGGGTCTGATCAGGGACCTGCTGGTCTGGGTGGGACTCAGGGATCAGGTCTAAAGCTCTGATGCTGGAGCGTCTCTGACCCAAAGCAAAGTGGACTGTGTTGGATCTGGATCTGGACCAGGGTCTGGGTGTCTGAGGGTGTAAACAGGGAGCTGATGATTTAAGGGTCTGGACTCACAGAGACCAGGAGGAGCTGGGTGTTTAGAGGAGACCTGGACTTTTATATGACGGGGACATAAAGAGGACACAGAGCAGACCAGGTCCCTGAACCAGCAGCTCACAGACGAGACCACATGGAGACCACAAGACTTCATAACAGGGCCAAACACAGCATCAGAGTGGATCCTGATCAGGGTGGATCCTGTGTGACACCAAATCCCAGGGTCACATCACAAACCCAGGACCTACACCTGGACCATGTAGACCAGAGAAAGACACACTGAGACCCTGGGTACAGGACAAAAACCTGGAGACAGACCTGGAGATGGACTCTGGTTTTATGTGGTTACAGTAGTCTGGTCTGGCAGCAGAGGAGGCCCTGGTTTGGGGCCAGGTGTTGCACCTTGGCACAGACAGGTGAGGGTTTAAGGTGTGCAGCAGGCAGGCAGCTTATTGGCTGAATGAGAGTCACGTGACTGAATCTGAAAGCTCTTTAATAACATCACGTCTAAAAGTCAAACAGAGAAAAGCGTTCAGCTGAACAAACCTCAGGCTCTGATTGGCTGCTTCGTTAACACAGGTGCTCACAAGCCCCGCCCACCTCTGGAGACCCCTCAAACACACAGGTTAAAAACAGGAGCTGCACACGTCTGTCACATGTTCATGAGTCAAGTAAAACCAGGACGAGCATTCAGACCACCACCAGGGCCCCAGACCACCAGGGCCCAGACCACCAGGGCCCAGACCACCAGGAGGACTTACCTGCAGGACTCACCTGGAGGATGCACAGGTACAAAAACACACACAGGTAAAGAGCTCTGAATCCTCCAATCACAGTGTCCCTGCACAGTTCAGGGAAATTCAAGTTTTCTTCCTCAGGAGCTTTAAGAAGGAAGTGGGCGTGGCCTCTGTAGCAGGAGGGGGCGGGGCTATCCCCACCACAGAAACTTGATAAAATAAAACTTTGTGTTTTTGCGTCCGCGCTCTCAGACTTCAGGGTCAGGTTTTCCTTCAGGTCATGTGACTTAGCGTCCTACACTGGACCAGGATTCCTCTCACAGCAGGAGGTCTGAGAGTGAGACCTCTGACCCTGGACTTCACCCTCAGACCTGACCACAGACAGGAGCAGGTCTGACTCTGGGTCTGACTGTAAACAGGAAGTCCCACAGAGGCCTCACTCTGTCCTCCGTCAGCGCCATGAAGCTCAGACTCACCTTCCTTCCGTAGTGAACAGGTTTTTACTCAGACTGGTTCAGGTTTGAAATCTTTACACGTTCATTTTAACTCTTAACCTCTGATGGAAGAGGAGGAGAGTCCGGCTGAAACCATAAACACGTCAGTCAGAACGAGGGAACAGCTCCTTTTTTTTTTTTATATATATCCCTACGATGGAGAATCAGCGCCACCATCAGGAAAAACAAAAGATAATTCACAAGATTAGTACCAAAAACTTCCTGGAATAAAAAAAAAAAATTCACCAGAATAAAGTCTTCAATGTACGAGAATGAAGTCTCTTTCAGACCTGATAAAATATGATTAAAAAACAGGACATGACTTCACCCAGGAGAGGATCTCATCAACAAAAACCGTGACACACGTGATCTCACATTTCTCAGACTAAACTTCTGAGATCTTCTGAAAGACATATGTACGTATTCCTGAAAATAAATGACTAAATTCTTGATTATTTTTAACCTTAATTCAATGATTTTATTCCTGTAAATTTTCAACTATTTTCCTGTAAATTCTTAACTTTATTTTCGTAATTTTTTTTACTTTTTTTCTGGTGAATTTTTGCCCTTTTTCCTGTGATTTTTTTACTTTATTTCTATAAATTTTTTACTTTTTCCTGGTAATTTTTGACTTTATTTCTGTAAATTTTTTTACTTTATTTCTGTAAATTTTTGACTTTATGTCTGTAATTTTTTGTCTTTTTTCCTGTGAATTTTTGACTTTTTTTCTGTAAATTTTTGACTTTATTTTCGTAATTTTTTTTCCTTTTTTTCTGGTGAATTTTTGCCTTGTTTCCTGTGATTTTTTTTACTTTATTTCTATAAATTTTTTACTTTTTCCTGGTAATTTTGACTTTATTTCTGTAATTTTTTTTACTTTATTTCTGTAAATTTTTGACTTTTTTTCTGTAAATTTTTGACTTTATTTCTGTAAATTTTTGACTTTTTTTCTGTAAATTTTTGTCTTTTTTCATGTGAATTTTTGACTTTATTTCTGTAAATTTTTGACTATTTTCCTGTAAATTTTTGTCATTGCTCTTGTAAACTTTTGACATTATTCTTTTGCATTTAAAACTGTATTCTTTTAATTTTTTGACAATATTTCTTTGATTTTTTTTTACTTTATTCCTGTAAATTTTTGACTATATTCTTATAAATGTTTTACTTTATTTGTGTAAATGTTTGATTTAATTTTCGGATGTTCTTTGCTTTGTTGATATGACTTTTTTTTGTAAATTTTTCTGTAATAATTTGACATTTTTTCCTTTTAACTTCTGATTTTATCCCTGTAATATTTTGACAGTATTTTTTTTAATTTTTGACAATATTCCTGTGAATTTTTTACTTTTTTTTCTGTGAATTTTTGCATGTATTCCTGTGAATTTTTGACCTTATCCTTATAAATGTTTTACTTAATTTGCGTTAATGTTTGACTTAATTCTTGGATATTTTTCACTTTGTTAATTTATGACTTTTTTCTGTACATTTTTGACTTTTTTTCTTGTAATTATTTTACTCTATTCTTGATTTTTTTCTCATTTCATTTGTGATAATGTTTTGACTTTATTCTTGTAAAGTTGTGAACTTTATCTTTATATTTATTTTTTCCTGTAGCGTGGCCCTGAGCACCTCTGAGGTTACTGATCGTGTGTTTGTGGACGTGGCGTGGGTGGAGTGAGCTGGGCTCTGGTTTTGGACCTGGTTTTGGACCTGGTTTTGGACCTGGTCCTGAGGGACTGGGTGATGTCTCTGTGATCCATGTGAGGTCAGGAGAAAAGAAGATTGTTGGGGTTACAGCCCTTCTTGGTGCAGACGGAGCTCTGCGCTTTTTTTAATGATACAAATATTTAAACACAGTAACAGAAAAATCTACATTAGCAACACGTTCCTGGTTTCTCACACAACAAACCGACCGGCGCCAACAGAAAACGGCGCTCAGCTCGCTGCCCGCTTTTTGGACTTTAAAAGTTCAGGAGAGGCTTCAGGATTCAAGGCCTTCCAGGATTCTCCAGGTTTCAGTTCCTGTGGTGGGAAACGGCGATCAGACTCCTGTGACGCCAAGGCAGACGCCCGGACAGACGCCCAGGAGGACGTCCAGCAGGTCTCCTGTTTCCCAATTCCCAAAACAACACACTCCAACACACACACACTCTCTCAGCACACACACACTCTCTCAGCACACACACACTCTCTCAGCGCACACACACACACATCCAGACCGTTAGCTTTCACCGTGGGCGCAGGTTCCTCTGAAATATAAATAAAGTTTTAACGGGAGCTTCGAACGAGAGAGGAGGACGCCGCGATCACGCAGATTTCTGTCACAGCTTCCTGTCGTTTAAAACAGCACAAACACCCACACACACACACTTCCTGTGTGCTGTGAGACGCGTATTAATCCGCTGCTGAAAGTAGTCCCAAATGAAAAGCTGGACGTCTGCTCTTTCTGAGCCTGAGCGCGCGTCAGCGAGGAGCGCGGCTGTGAGGACGTCAGCGAGGAGCGCAGCTGTGAGGACGTCAGCGAGGAGCGCGGCTGTGAGGACGTCAGCGAGGAGCGCGGCTGAGAGGACGTCAGCGAGGAGCGCGGCTGTGAGGACGTCAGCGAGGAGCGCGGCTGTGAGGACGTCAGCGAGGAGCGCGCCTGTGAGGACGTCAGCGAGGAGCGATGTGGCGGTCAGAGTCGTTTCTGAACGTTTCTGTAATAAAATCACGTTTCTCTGACGCTGATCTGCTCGTTTGGCTCCGAGGAGATAAAGAAAGACGTGAACTGATCTCATTTTCTGATCATTAAAAGATTTTTCTGCTGCTGATTTTAAAACGAGTCACAGTGATGACAGGAAGGAGGAAACTTTCTTCTTCATGATGTTTGTCTCAGACGGATCGATGAACATGGTTTGTTAAACCTCAGTGACGAGCTCTGATTCATCGTTAGTAACTCCACTGAGGAGGTTTCTATAAAATAATTCATTTTCTGTGTGAGGGCGTGTTTACAGACATAAAAACCTCCGTCTGAGGCTGAGGAGGAGCCAGGAGGAGGTGGGTCAGACTCAGACCAGGAAGCAGCGTGGGGGTTTTCACAGTTTGAGCACGAGCGTCCCGGGGCTTTTATTCTGAAAATCTTTAACTCAGAATCACTTTTTACTCTCAGAGACGCTAACGCTGCTAACCTGATGTCTGCGTCTCTACGGCGCCCTCTGCTGTTAAAGACACGGGGCGACGCCAGCGTGCTCAGACCCTCTGATGGGTCTGCAGGTCTGGGGCTCGCTAATGGGTTTCAGCAGGGTCAAAGGGTCTGAACTACGCCCCCAAAACATGATCACATGACTCTGACGCTCCAGTGACGGCAGAAAACACACACACACTCTCTCACACACACTCACACACACTCTCTCTTAGCACCAAACCCTCTATAGTGCAACAGGTGGGGTTCTGGAGGGGTGGGGGTTTGGAGCAGGGTACGGTGTATCCAAAGCCCCTCCCTCCCCCAAACAGGAAATTGTTCTCCTCCTCTTCAGCCTTTCAAAATAAAATAATCATCGTCTCAGTTTGAACGTCTGCAGCATTAGACCACATGCAGGAGTCTCAGGTGTCCACAAGTCTGTGTGTGTGTGTGTGTGTGTGTGTGTGTGTGTGTGTGTGTGTGTGTGTGTGTGTGTGTGTGTGTGTGTAGGGGGGTAACATCCTCCATGATCTGCAGGTCATGATCCAGAGTCTGAGTCCTGGTCCGAGTCCAGCCTCAGGGGGGGGGGTCTGACACACGGTAGAAAAAGCAGAGCTGACTGAAACACTCCAATCACATCAGAGTTCAACGTCACATGGCACTGAACGCAGCACGTGGAGTAACACACTCACACGCTCTCACACTCACACACACGCGCACACACACGCACACACCCACACACACACACACCCCTCCTCACACATGGCACTTTGATCCATCAGAGAGGAGCGCCGCGCCCACGCTTCAAGTAGACGAGGAATGATGGCGTCGGCCTCAGTCCAGGTTTCTCTAAGTGCAGAGGAAGTCAACGCCAACGCACTCACGCTTCAGGGAGGGAGGGGGGGCGGGGGCGGGGGCGGGGCTCCTGTGTCCCTTGGTTTCCAGGCGGGAGACCCTGTGCAGAGCGGGAGCAGCACCCGTGTCTGTGAGATAAGGCTTGAGGAGCACCTTCAGGTCAGCGCTCTGCGTCCCCGACCTGCCGCAGAACTACCTGCTGTACGGGTCGCCGGGGTAACCGTCGTGAGGGCTGACCCCGCCCCCCCCGCCCACGCTGGGGAGGGGGCTGCGAGAGGAGGAGGAGGAAGAAGAGGGGGAAGACAGCAGCAGGGAGGAAGAGGAGGGGCCGGGCAGGGAGTCGTCGTCTGTTCGTCCCCCGTCAAACACGTCGTCCATGTCCAGGGCCAGGCTGGGGGGAGGGGCCCCCGGCAGCACCGAGGGGCCCCACAGCTGCTCAGCAGGGCCGGACGCCACGGGAGGGGGGACGAGGAGCGGTCCTGAGGTGGAGGGGCCGGTCAGGGAGGGGTCAGCTGGTCTGGGGGCCCCCGTGTTGGTCTGGGAGCCGCGGTGGATCCGGTGGCTGACTATGATGTTGTTCCCGAAGCCGCCCATGGACGCCATCGTGGTGCTCTGCTCTCGCTGCACCACCGCCGTCATCCCGCCCTCCGCCATCAGCCGCCGGATACGAGCCAGAGCGTCCTCGCCTGAGCCGAACTCTGGAGACTCTGCACCAGAGACAGGACAGAGGTCAAATCCACAGGGACACACAGGTCCAAGACCCAGAGAGGGTCACAGGAGGTCAGAACCATTAAACACTATGACTCTAACACACTATGACCCTCTCTGACACACTCTGACCTTCTCTGACACACTCTGACCTCTAACACACTATGACCCTCTCTAACACACTCTGACCCTCTCTGACCCTCTCTAACACACTATGACCCTCTCTAACACACTCTGACCCTCTCTGACACACTATGACCCTCTCTGACACACTCTGACCCTCTCTGACACACTATGACCCCCTCTGACACTCTATGACCCTCTCTAACACACTCTGACCCTCTCTGACACACTATGACCCCCTCTGACACTCTATGACCCTCTCTAACACACTATGACCCTCTCTGACACACTCTGACCTCTAACACACTCTGACCCTCTCTAACACACTCTGACCCTCTCTGACACACTATGACCCCCTCTGACACACTCTGACCTCTAACACACTATGACCCTCTCTAACACACTCTGACCCTCTCTAACACACTCTGACCCTCTCTGACACACTATGACCTTCTCTAACACACTCTGACCCTCTCTGACACACTATGACCCTCTCTAACACACTCTGACCCTCTCTGAAACACTATGAACCCTTCTGAACACTATGACCTTCTCTGACACTCTGACCTTCTCTGACACAATACGACCCTCTCTAACGCACTGACACACTCTGAGCTGCTCCAACCCTCTCTAACTCTCTTTATCTTCTCTTTCACTCTGACCCTCCCAAACCCTCTTTGACCCTCTCTTACCCTTTTTGCCCTTCTCTGACACAGTCTGACTTACTCTGATCTCCTTGACACAATTTGACCCTCTCTAATCTTCTGTAACAAACTCTGAGCTGCTCTGAGCTGCTCTGACCCTCTCTTTCACTCTGACCCTCTTTGACCCTCTCTTTCACTCTGACCCTTCCTAATCCTCTTTGACCCTCTCTTACCCTCTTTGCCCTTCTCTGACACACTCTGGCCCTCTTCGACACGGTCTGACTTACTCTGGCCTCCTTGACACATTTTGACCCTTGCTAACACACTCGGACCTCTCCAACCTTCTCTAACACACTGTGAGCTGCTCTGACAATCCGTGACTCTCTTTGACCCTCCTTTTCACTCTGACCCTCTTTGACCCTCTCTGACACTTGACCCTTACAGAAGGCTCATCACTACAGCTCCCAGAATGCTCCAGTGTCAGTCCACCGGGTTTGAGCTTCACCGTCTGATCATTCAGCAGCACCCTCACACCCTGATAACCCCACACACACACACACACACACACACACACACACACACACACACACACAGTGTACAGGTAGTGCAGTGTGAACAGGTGGGGTGTCTGCAGCAGTACCTGTACTTCCTGTGGAGGTGTTGGACTCTGCTGAAGCTTCACCTGCTCCTCCGTCTGCAGCTCGGCCGCTCTGAGACGCCTCCGTCTGCCCTGCAGCCGCCCGACTGGTGGACGGGGTCTCAGGAGGGACATCTGAGGAGACACAGGGATCAGGGTCAGAGGGTCAGAGGGTCAGAGGGTCTGAGGTGGAGCAGGTTTAATGTAGCTGAATGATGGAGTGAAGTGTGACAGTACTGGTTGGAGGTTGGGAGCCGCCGGGCTCTGACAGGTCCCTCTCCGTCTGCGTCTCGGCGTTCTGCAGCTGGATGATCGGCGTCTGGGTTCCCTGTGATGTCACTGAGGGGGCGGGATGTCGGGGCTGCAGTCCAATGGCATTCATCAAGCCCATGTCTCTGTCCAGCCTCCAACCAGAGCGGTTCGGCCTGAGCTCACAACACAGGGGCACCATGAGAGGCTACACCTTCACAGGTTCAGGGTCAAACTGAGAGACGACATTTCACTGGTCTGAACGACTGCTCTCAAAGTCCAGACTGAGCATGTGCAGATCTCCTGTATGACTCTCTGAATCACTCTGCTCGAGAAATAACAGCATTCACAGCAAACAGACTTCACTGCAATGAACTGCACCTTGTTAGCTTAGCTTAGCTTAGGGAAAGAGTTAGCTTAGGGAAAAAGTTAGCTTAGGGAAAGAGTAAGATTAGGGAAAAAGTAAGCTTAGGGAAAAAAGTTAGCTTAGGGAAAGTGTTAGCTTGGTGAAAAAGTTAGCTTAGTGAAAAAGTTAACTTAGGGAAAGTGTTAGCTTAGGGAAAGAGTAAGCTTAGGGAAAGAGTTAGCTTAGGGAAAGTGTTAGCTTAGGGAAAGAGTTAGCTTAGGGAAAGAGTTAGCTTAGGGAAAGAGTTTAGGGAAAGTGTTAGCTTAGGTAAAGAGTTAGCTTAGGGAAAGTGTTAGCTTAGGGAAAGTGTTAGCTTAGGGAAAGAGTTAGCTTAGGTAAAGAGTTAGCTTAGGGAAAGTGTTAGCTTAGGGAAAGTGTTAGCTTAGGTAAAGAGTTAGCTTTGGGAAAGTGTTAGCTTAGGGAAAGTGTTAGCTTAGGGAAAGAGTTAGCTTAGGGAAAGTGTTAGCTCAGGGAAAGAGTTAGCTTAGGGAAAGAGTTAGCTTAGGGAAAGTGTTAGCTTAGGGAAAGTGTTAGCTTAGGGAAAGTGTTAGCTTAGGGAAAGAGTTAGCTAAGGGAAAGAGTTAGCTTAAGGAAAGTGTTAGCTTAGGTAAAGAGTTAGCTTAGGGAAAGTGTTTGCTTAGGGTAAGTGTTAGCTTAGGGAAAGAGTTAGCTTAGGTAAAGAGTTAGCTTAGGGAAAGTGTTAGCTTAGGGAAAGTGTTAGCTTAGGGAAAGAGTTAGCTTAGGGAAAGTGTTAGCTTAGGGAAAGAGTTAGCTTAGGGAAAGAGTTAGCTTAGGGAAAGTGTTAGCTTAGGGAAAGTGTTAGCTTAGGGAAAGTGTTAGCTTAGGGAAAGAGTTAGCTAAGGGAAAGAGTTAGCTTAGGGAAAGAGTTAGCTTAGGGAAAGTGTTAGCTTAGGGAAAGTGTTAGCTTAGGGAAAGAGTTAGCTAAGGGAAAGAGTTAGCTTAAGGAAAGTGTTAGCTTAGGTAAAGAGTTAGCTTAGGGAAAGTGTTAGCTTAGGGAAAGAGTTAGCTTAGGGAAAGTGTTAGCTTACAGTCCATGGTGGTGAAGTCTGCAGTGAATGTGTGGCCCTGATCAGACATTAGTTTATCATCACTTTGTAAAAATGAGAAGAAACATTCGCTCTGACTATGACAGCCAGGGAGACGAGAGGAGAGGACGCTGAGGGGAGCCTCAGGGCCCAAAGGAGGCCTGACTTTAAACGAGGACATTACACTGCCTTCAAACTCCTGTTCCTATATATCAATCCACCCATCTATCTATCTATCACTCTATCTTTCTATCTGAGTGTGTGTGAACAGGTAGGAACGTGTGTCTGTGTGTTCTCACCCCGGTCTATCAGAACCTCGGGTCCGGCTGGTTCCGCTGTTGTTCACAGAGAATAAAGGTTCACTGCTCGACTCAGCAGGGCTCTCACCATCACTCCGATAGAAGCTGAACACACACACACACACACACACACACTCACACACACACACACACACACACACACACACACACACACACACACACACACACACACACACACACACACACACACACACACACACACACACACACACACACACACACACACACACACAGGGTTAATTCACTTCCATTCAGGAAGTCTTGAAAGCAGAGGAGGGATTTCTTCGTGGAATCACACAGACCACGACCTCATTAAAAGCACTAATTGACCTCCTTCAATTAAGGCTCTTCCTGTTCAGATCGACCATTAAGATAATCTGATCAGCTGAACTGCTGTCCACCAGGAGGAAGGAGAGGAGGAGGAGGAGGAGGAGGAAGGGAAGCCCTCCAAAGCAGAGCAGCATGTAGTTGGCTGCTTTAGGAGCTGGTTATAATGAGGGCGGACCACGCTCAGAGAACGCTGCTCACACACACACACATGTCAGGGTGTGTGTTCATTAAGCAGCTCTGCCCCTCCCTGCTGTCCACACACTCATGAATTAAGGTGATGAAGACGAAGTGTGGGACACACTCACACAGGCCGGCAGATCACCAGGTCTCCTTTGTTGGTTCCATAAGCCAGACCCATCCCGGGGTCGGGCAGCCAGCGGGCAGAGTTGATGCTGACGTGGCGCCGCTGGTCTGGGGCCATGGGGTAGACCACGTTAAACACCATCTGAGGGGGACACAGAGACAGGGTCCACACAGGGACGATCAACATCTTTCATCATGAAGACTGACCTTTGACCTCTCAGGGCTCAGGGTGGGCTGTGAGCTCGCTCTGAGGGCGGTCAGTCAACAGCTGGTTTCACCTTCCCTCAGAGGTTTCAGGGCCCAGGTGTTCCTCTCTATCACTCTGGTTTAGTTTCTTAATGTGGAGACTGAAGTATTGACATGGAGGGGACAGTCAGAGACAACAGAAACCCTGAGCCATGACCCTGACCGTACTGCAGTAATGAAACCAAACTGAGTAACTGATCCTCTCGTCCTGACAAACATTCAAACAGGAGCTGAAGGAAAACCTCTCTTATTTTTCAATGCAAACACAGAAATCTGAGCAGGTTTATGTCCTTTTATTAAAAACAGTCTTAATAGACTCAGCCTGAGCACATTCAGCTGATCTGTGCAGACATGTCAGAAAAATATCACTGAGATAGCTTCAAACTATCTGCAGACGGGGTACAAAGACACACACACCAGTTTAGTTTCTTCAAACCAGAGTATTGTCTTAGAACAGGAGCCTGAAGTCATTACTCTCTATTGTTCCCAAACGCTTCAGGCCTCGCTCCTCTTTAAGCTGAGAGTCAGACATGTTTCTGTCAGATGAATGTGGCTCAGACTGAGTCTGTGAAGACGTTTCTCTTCTTAAAACTCACTTTACAGAATTGTTTTTATGTGATCTTACCCATATAGTATTTTTTATTTTGTTTATTTATTTATTGGACTGGAAGTTTTTAGTGTATGTATGTATACACATATGTAGGCGTACACCCATCATTTTAATCCTTGTGCACGTGCTTTATAAACACAGTTTATTATTTTTTTTACTTTATTTAAAGACTTGCTCGGATGTAAAGTGTTTTGCGGTGTGGGAGCTCTGTATTTGTGATAACAGCGGGGGCAAACAGCAAAGTTTGGTTTAGTGTCTGAATCAGAGACGGGAGAGGTCAGCCTGTGCTCCTGTCTGTGTCTCACTCTGTCTGTGCCTCACCCTGTCTGTGTCTCACTCTGACTGTGTCTCACTCTGTCTGTGTCTCACTCTGTCTGTGCCTCACCCTGTCTGTGCCTCACTCTGTCTGTGCATCACTCTGTCTGTGTCTCACTCTGTCTGTGCATCACTCTGTCTGTGTCTCACTCTGTCTGTGTCTCACTCTGTCTGTGTCTCACTCTGTCTGTGTCTCACTCTGTGTCTCACTCTGTCTGTGCCTCACTCTGTCTGTGTCTCACTCTGTCTGTGCCTCACCCTGTCTGTGTCTCACTCTGTCTGTGTCTCACCCTGTCTGTGTCTCACCCTGTCTGTGTCTCACTCTGTCTGTGTCTCACTCTGTCTGTGTCTCACTCTGACTGTGTCTCACTCTGTCTGTGTCTCACTGTCTGTGTCTCACTGTCTGTGTCTCACTCTGTCTGTGTCTCACTGTCTGTGTCTCACTGTCTGTGCCTCACTCTGTCTGTGTCTCACTCTGTCTGTGCCTCACCCTGTCTGTGTCTCACTCTGTCTGTGTCTCACCCTGTCTGTGTCTCACTCTGTCTGTGTCTCACCCTGTCTGTGTCTCACCCTGTCTGTGTCTCACTCTGTCTGTGTCTCACTCTGTCTGTGTCTCACCCTGTCTGTGTCTCACTCTGTCTGTGTCTCACCCTGTCTGTGTCTCACCCTGTCTGTGTCTCACTCTGTCTGTGTCTCACTCTGTCTGTGTCTCACTCTGTCTGTGTCTCACTGTCTGTGCCTCACTCTGTCTGTGTCTCACTCTGTCTGTGCCTCACTCTGTCTCTGTCTCACTCTGTCTGTGTCTCACTGTCTGTGTCTCACTCTGTGTCTCACTCTGTGTCTCACTCTGTGTCTCACTCTGTGTCTCACTCTGTCTGTGTCTCACTCTGTCTGTGTTTCACTCTTAGTCTCACTCTGTCTGTGTCTCACTCTTAGTCTCACTCTGTCTGTGTCTCACTCTTAGTCTCACTCTGTCTGTGTCTCACTCTTAGTCTCACTCTGTCTGTGTCTCACTCTTAGTCTCACTCTGTCTGTGTCTCACTCTTAGTCTCACTCTGTGTCTCACTCTTAGTCTCACTCTGTCTGTGTCTCACTCTGTCTGTGTCTCACTCTGTCTGTGTCTCACTCTTAGTCTCACTCTGTCTGTGTCTCACTCTGTCTGTGCCTCACTCTGTCTGTGTCTCACTCTGTCTGTGTCTCACTTTGTGTCTCACTCTGTCTGTGTCTCACTCTGTCTGTGTTTCACTCTTAGTCTCACTCTGTCTGTGTCTCACTCTTAGTCTCACTCTGTCTGTGTCTCACTCTGTCTGTGTCTCACTCTTAGTCTCACTCTGTCTGTGTCTCACTCTGTCTGTGTCTCACTCTTAGTCTCACTCTGTCTGTGTCTCACCCTGTCTGTGTCTCACCCTGTCTGTGTCTCACTCTGTCTGTGTCTCACTCTGTCTGTGTCTCACGCCGTCTGTGTCTCACTCTGTCTGTGTCTCACTCTGTCTGTGCCTCACCCTGTCTGTGTCTCACTCTGTCTGTGCCTCACTCTGTCTGTGTCTCACTCTGTCTGTGTCTCACGCTGTCTGTGTCTCACTCTGTCTGTGTCTCACTCTGTCTGTGTCTCACTCTGTCTGTGTCTCACGCTGTCTGTGTCTCACTCTGTCTGTGTCTCACGCTGTCTGTGTCTCACTCTGTCTGTGTCTCACCCTGATGGACGTCTCTCCTCCGTGAGGCTGCTGCAGGCGGAAGACTTGCGCCACCATGTGGTCCGTGGTGGGATGCAGCAGGATCCTGCGAGAGGCCAGGCCCACCATGACGTAGCAGCCCATGGGGGACAGACTGACGGAGATGGCGTTGGGTCCTGAGGGAGGAGAGGACAGACAATCAGTGAGGGTCTGGCTCAGACTGGTTCAGACATGGTGCTGAGCGTCAGAGGGGGTCTGCACCGAATCTCTTGGTGTACAGCATCTCTCCCAGGTTGTGAGGAGCCAGGGAGTAGATGGCCAGGATGCCCTCGTCTGGGAAACCCCGCTGGCTGCTGGGAATGAAGACGGCCAGCAGCTGACCGTCCGCAGAGATGTCGCAGCTCGCATCGTTGTAGATTTTACAGTTTGGCACCAGAACGTTGACCGAAGCTGGAGGAGGACACACACACACACACACACACACACACACACACACACACACACACACACACACACACACACACACACACACACATCAGCCCTGAGCACCTTCACCTGACTGACTGATCTCTGCTAACGATAGTCATATAATCAGACATGAGACGGCTCAGGGAGCAGCTCCTACCGTTGCTGATCTCAGGGAGGTCAAACTTGGTGAAGTCCCACCACTGCAGGCGATACGTGGTGTTAGCAATGTTGCTAGCAACCGCAGACTGACCGTCCCCGATAGACGCACCTGGAGGGGACAGAGTTAGACCTGTCAGCTGGTTTCAAACAGATCAGGGAGACCACATGGAGACCTCAGGGCTTCAGGAGTCCCTGGTTCATCCCCACTCTGCAAACACCCAGACTGTGAGTGTGTGTGTGTGTGTGTGTGTGTGTGTGTGTGTGTGTGTGTGTGTGTGTGTGTGTGTGTGTGTGTGTGTGTGTGTGTGTGAGCCTACCAGCCAGCACTCTGTTGACAGAGGAGTGTGTGGCCAGGCCGGGCTGCCCCCTCTCATGGAAGATGCCGGCGTAGGGGAGGTACTCGGGGAGGAGGAACCTCCTGCAGGAGAAGAGACGTTAAAACCAAACCTGGACCCAGAAGAAGTCTGGATTTTTACAGGACTTGGACTTTGGACTCTTAGAGTTCCAGATGGTGTTCAGAGGACTGATGGTGCAGAGGAAGCGTGTGCTCGTAGCTGACTCACCGCGGGACGAAGCGCCCCAGAGACTGAGCAGACATCCTGGCGTTTCGAGGAGTCCTGTGCCTGGCTCTGTCCCCGTTGTCACTGAAAAACAGGAAACTGTGAGGACGGACGCAAAGAAAACCACACACACCAACGATCCAAGAGTGAGAAGAGACGTCACGACTGAGAAACCAGCAAAAACACTTCCATGACCTCAGACCCATCACGCCTCTCACTGGGCGGGTCCAAACAGACAGCGTGATCAGTCTGAGCTGACGTCAGCGAGCATCAGAGCGAAGCTTTCTGCAGCATCCTGAGGTCAGATCATGATAAACCAGGACCTGGTTCACGCTGGTTAGGACAGAGGGATAAGAAGCCTCCTCTGCTCCTGACCTGAAGCAGTCTAAGGACGCGTCTCACTGACAAACCGTACCGGGCTCCACCACGCTTCAACCCTGAGGCCCGGTCCGTTTGGTCAGTGTGACCCCAAGCGTGCCGTGCTTCAGCGCTCAAAGGGTTAAAGAGTCCACAAACGTGGACCAGACTCACTCCAGCTCCTCAAAGTCCACGTCGCTGTTGTCCATGGAGTTGGAGGGGTTGCTGGCGGGGCTGTCGGAGGAAGAGGACATGGCCCGGAGCCGGTTCTGCTGGTAGCGGAGGGAGCGCTGACGGATGCTGTCCCTCCTGGACAGGTACTGGATCATCCTCTGGGCGTAGTAGGCAGCTGGAGACAGCCTGGACACGGGGAGAGGACGGGTTCAGGGTTCAGTCTTTCAGGGAGGAACCAGTGTCTGATACCAGGTACTACTGGTACTCTATGGTACCACCTTTCAGAACTTCTGTGTTCATGTGGTATCACACAGAACCAGACCTGAAGGTTCTCAGTTATATACATATAAACACCACGCTGTGTGTGTGTGTGTGTGTGTGTGTGTGTGTGTGTGTGTGTGTGTGTGTGTGTGTGTCTGTGTGTGTGTGTGTGTGTGTGTGTACCTGGCTGGGTCGGGGTAGATGGGGTGGTCTCTGGATCCTGACATGTCGTAGCGTGACAGCGACAGCAGAGAGGACTCCAGGAGTCTCCTGTTCAGAGGAAACAGACTTTAGACCACCATGATCAGAACACGGGTCCATCTGGACCCCAGAGGCCCCCTGGACCCGGTCTATCTCCTGACCCTGACTGAAGCGGCTCCTACCTCCTGAGGGAGTCCTCGTCTGGGGGGTCAACAGGCATTTCTTGGCTTAAGGCCTCCGGTGGCTCGGCCGACCTCCCGGCAGCCGCCTGCCGGTACACGCGCTCCCACTGCGCCGTGTCCTGGTTGTAGACCAGACCCACCGTCTGCTCCCCGGCCTGGCTGGGGGTGGGGGCGATGGGGAAGGCCACTGGTCCTGCGCCTCCTCCGGGGGGCGGGGGCTGCTCGCTGGGCTCTGGGGGGCCCCTCCTCTCTGCGGGCTGGACCTCCAGAGTCCTGCGGCTCTCCTCGGGCTGCCAGGGGGAGGAGGAGGGAGGGAAGGAGGAGGAGGAGGGGTCCAGGGCGGAGGCGGAGGTGGAGGAGGCCTGGTTGGTGCGCTCCCAGCGCTGGGAGTCGTGGTTGAAGGTGAGCAGGTTGTGGCAGGCCCTGCAGCGGTTCAGGTGGCCCCGCGAGGACGGGGGAGGGACGTTGTTCTCCAGGCTGTGGGAGGAGGGCGGCGGGGGGAGCGGGGGCTGGTAGTGGATGATGGTGGGGGAGGCGGAGGGACCGGAGGAGGGTTCAGGTCTGTCAGGGTCCATGTTATTGTTGAGCAGTTCTTGGCTGGGCTCCTGCCCCCCCTCTCCCAGAGCGCCCCCTAAAGGCGGCTCCAGGTCCTGCATGCGGTCGAACTCCAAGAAGTAGCGGCTCAGGTTGCACTGCAGCACGTTCCTGAAGGACGCCGTGTTGCTGCGAGAGCCGTCCCAGAACGGGTGGTGCCCGCTGCTGGTCCCGGCGCCGTCCCGTCCTCCGGGCTCACCCGGCTGGGGGAAGCCCCGCCCCTCAGAGGCAGAGGTGTAGACCGGGGACGGGGACGAGCCGTCCTGCTGCCTCAGCACCGACAGCAGGCTGATGGAGGAGGAGGAGGTCCGGGGAGGCAGCATCCCTGGACCCACCCCGCCCTCCCTCATGCTCAGCAGGCTGCGGGTCCAGTCTGGACCAGGTCTGGGGGTGGAGTGAGGGTCCATGCTGGGCGCCGTGGTGCTGATAGAAGAGCCGGCGCTGTAGTAGACCGAGGTGAAGGCGGAGGGCCGCTCTGACGGCTGTCTGGGCTCGGTGCGGGCTGAGGAGAAGGTGGAGGCTGACGGCGGCGGCGGGGGGACTTCAGGAGGGGCGGGGTTAGAGGAGAGGGAGGGGCTCCGGCTGATGGCGCAGCGGCTGCACAGACACACCATGCCCAGGTGCTGGGTGCAGCCGGGGTACGGGGGCCCACGGTCGGGGCCTGGGTACTGGGCCAGAGGGATGCTGGGAGACTCCCCCACGCTGCCTCCGCTGTCCCCCAGGGGGCGCTGCTGCTCCCCGCCAGCCTGAGCGCCCGGCGAGCGAGACGACAGGATGTGTAAGAAGTTGTGGAGGATGGGCGTGCGGCGGACCGGCTGTGAAGGCAGGAAGGAGCGCTGACGGAAGTGAGGCATCTCCACGCTGTCCATGGGGACCTCCGAGTCCTCCTCGTTCTGAAAGACACCACACAAACATCAGCTCCTGACCGCCACAGAGCGCTGGACACACAGCGCTGGCCTCTGAGCCAATCACAGAGAGGCTCTGAGGGACTGTTTACATGAAGTCATCTGGATCCTAAATCTACGTCTGGATTTCTTTCAGAGACCTAAACTGGGCGCTCAGAGACGTCAGGCTCACCTGCTGATTGGATGGATTCACGATGGCGGTCAGCAGGTTGTGCCCGAGGGGATCAAACCTCACCAGCCTGGAAAACACACAGACATGAGAAACACAAAGAGTCCATGAGGATCTGTAACTACCCCCACAGAGACACGGGTCTGATCTGTGGGTCCTGATCTGTGTGTCTGACCCACCGGACTCTCTCGGTGTCGCTGCCCGTCTTCACCACGGCGAACGGCTCGGGGCGGCTCCAGTCCCAGAAGTGCAGCTCGTTGTTGGTGGCGATGAGGAGCAGCTGAGCGGTTGGGTGAAAGGCCAGGGAGGCGATGGCCACGTTACTCTCTGTGAACCAACTCTCACTACCACCCTGCACACACACAAACACACACACACACACACACACACACACACACATACACACACACACACACACACACACACACACACACACACACACACACACACACACACACACAGTTAGCACTGCAGATCATTGAATGTGTGTATTTAAAGAGTCAGTGAGTCTGTGTATTAATCAGACTGCAGCGCCACCTTCTGGCCCGGAGTCTCACACACACCGTGGTGAAGACGTGACTCTGAACAAGGCGTGTTTGTTTTGGAAATGCCTTAGCTCAATCATATCTTGAGTTCATATGTTAGCCTTTAGCTTGTAAGTTAGCCTTTAGCTTGTGTGTTAGCCTTTAGCTTGTGTTTTAGCCTTTAGCTTGTGTTTTAGCCTTTAGCTCCTGCGTTACCCTTTAACCTGTGATTTTTCCTTTAGCTTGTGTTTTAGCCTTTAGCATATGTTAGCCTTTAGCTTGTGTTTAAGCCTTTAGCTCCTGTGTTACCGTTTAACCCGTGGTTTTTCCTTTAGCTTGTGTTTTACCTTTAGCTCGTGTGTTAGCATAAAGGTTGTGTGTAATCCTTTAGCTTGTGTTTTAGCCTTTAGCTCGTGTGTTAGCATAAAGGTTGTGTGTAATCCTTTAGCTTGTGTTTTTGCCTTTAGCTCATGTGTTGGCATTTAACTTATGTCTTGATTCTTCTGATTCTTCTTCTTATTTCTTAGCCCTTAGCTTGTGTGTTAGCCTTTAGCTCATGTTTTAGCCTCAAGCTGTGTGTTAGTCTTTAGCTTGTGTGTTAGCCTTTAACTTTGTTTTAGCCTTTAGCTAGTGTTTCTGCCAGAAGAGAGACTTTTCAGGACCACTCAGAAACTCCTCACAGGGACTTTAAAGAAGTAGCTTCCTGTTTATCCAGGGTGAGAGTATTAATCCGGATCAAGCTGAGGATGTTTTCCTGAACAGCTAAAATGATTTTGTGGCTTTGAGGACACAGAGTTAAATGAAATGATCTGTTCTGAGGGAGAAATCTAGAAACAGTCCCTGCTGAGTTGGACCTGAACAGGACTGGTTCCTGCAGACCCTCAGAGGAAGCTGCTCCACCCGTCCCAGTACGTCACAGGTCCGTACTCACATGAAGGTCCCAGATCCGGACTTCACCATCAAGGCACCCAGAGGCCACCAGGCCGGGGATGGTGGGGTGAAAGGTCACACACCAGGGGGTCCTACGGTGGCCCACGAGGGAGTGCAGGCACTTTCCAGTCTTGACCTCGGTGATGTAGATGTTGTGGTTGACGTGTGTGGAGGCCATGAGCGTCCTGAGAGGAGCAGAGACAGTCAGAGGAGAAGAACGAGCGTACAGGTTGTAACGTGGTGTGGGCGGCGGTCTCACCTGTCGGGGCTGAAGGCCAGCAGGAAGGTTGAGCGAGGGCTGTCCGGCAGCTCCACTTTCTGTAAACAGGACAAACCAGACAGCGTCAGGTTGATTCAGAAACAATGATCCAGCTGAACGAAGGAGACGAGCGTCCGACGTTCAGCCACACACCCCAGCTCCTCTAGGAGGCGTCTTTCCTCCTGCACCCTCCACTTATATATTACTAGGCAGTGAGGAGAGGAGAGGAGGAGAGGAGAGGAGGAGACATGAAGGAGAAGTCTGACCTGACTCTGCCACTTCATCCAGCGCACTTTCTCCTCCACCAGCAGCTGCAGGAGCCTCTGGGAGCCGAAGGTCTGAGAGCCGCGCTCCCGGCTCGACAGGATCCGGACCGAGTTCCTCTGACGGGATGCCATGATGTCAGCGACGCACTCCTCTGATTGGCTGCTCACTCCCACTGCGCTCCGTCCACCGTCGCCATGCAGAGTCTAAGCTGGAGGAGGGGAGGACACTGAGGAGTGAGAACTTTGATAAAACCAAAGCAAGGCTGAGGGGGACCAGGTGAGCCCAGCAGGTGAGCCCAGCAGGTGAGCCCAGCAGGTGAGCCCAGCAGGTGAGCCCAGCAGGTGAAAGAGACTCCTGAAGTCATTTGGTCAAACAGGTTAGAGCTTCCTCTGATTTGACTTTTAAATGTGAGCTCAGAGTTTCTCTCTGTGAGGCAGCGTGGCCTCATCCACGACCAGGTGAGCTCTACAGATCATCATCCACCTGTCTGCCTCACTCTGATCCAGCTGATCCATGGATGAAGCTGCAGTGATGAAGATGATGCTCCTGTGTATCAGCTGTGTGTGGTCACAGGAACATGATGATAACTTCTGAAAGTATCTCAACAATCAAACCCCGGCTTTAAAGGGTCATTCTGCTGTTTTATAACACGTCTGTATCTGAGCACGAGGACACGCAGACTCTGAGGAGCTCACACCAAACTGTGGCTGCTGCTAATGTTAGCCTCCACCCAGGCAGGTTTGGGCTGAGCACAGATTTTCATCACAGTTTTGGATCATTTCCTCCACAAAAGCGCTGCCAGATATCCCAGCATGCAAAGCAGCAAAGATCAGATCTGAGCCCACACACAAGAAGAGCAGATCTGTCCATGTGATGCTGTGAGGCTGTGACTGATTATCTGTTCATCTATGGACGGACGGACACGTCGTCTGACGTCTCAGTTATAACTCCACGTTTACCTCCTCACTCAGGGAAGGTCACATGTTTGGACAGAAATTTCTTTTAGGGTCACATGATCTTATGAGGAGGGGAGAAGTGCCAAGAAATGATGACCCTGACAACGTCATGTGAGGCTGAACACAATAATCTGTCCCAAAATAAATGTCTACAAGGGTCAGGTGGCAAGATGTAGCTTTAAGAGCAGGACTGTAGCTTTAAGAGCTGTACTGTAGCTTTAAGAGCAGGACTGTAGCTTTAAGGGAAAAACTGTAGCTTTAAGAGCAGAACTGTAGCTTTAAGAGCAGGACTGAAGCTTTAAGAGCTGTACTGTAGCTTTAAGAGCAGGACTGTAGCTTTAAGAGCAGGACTGTAGCTTAAAGGGAAAAACTGTAGCTTTAAGAGCAGAACTGTAGCTTTAAGAGCAGGACTGAAGCTTTAAGAGCAGGACTGAAGCTTTAAGAGCTGTACTGTAGCTTTAAGAGCAGGACTATAGCTTTAAGGGAAAAACTGTAGCTTTAAGAGCAGGACTGTAGCTTTAAGAGCAGGACTGTAGCTTTAAGAGCAGGACTGAAGCTTTAAGAGCAGGACTGTAGCTTTAAGGGAAAAACTGTAGCTTTAAGAGAAAAACTGTAGCTTTAAGAGCAGGACTGTAGCTTTAAGAGCAGGACTGTAGCTTTAAGAGCAGGACTGTAGCTTTAAGAGCTGTACTGTAGCTTTAAGAGAAAAACTGTAGCTTTAAGAGCAGGACTGTAGCTTTAAGAGCTGAACTGTAGCTTTAAGAGAAGGACTGTAGCTTTAAGAGCAGGACTGTAGCTTTAAGAAAAGGACTGTAGCTTTAAGAGTAGGACTGTAGCTTTAAGAGCAGGACTGTAGTTGTCAGAGCAGCAGGACTGTAGCTGTCCGAGCAGCAGGACTGTAGCTGTCCGAGCAGCAGGACTGTAGCTGTCCGAGCAGCAGGACTGTAACTGTCCGAGCAGCAGGACTGTAGCTGTAAGAGCAGGACTGTAGCTGTAAGAGCAGGACTGTAGCTTTAAGAGAAAAACTGTAGCTTTAAGAGCTGTACTGTAGCTTTAAGAGCAGGACTGTAGCTTTAAGAAAAGGACTATAGCTTTAAGAGCAGGACTGTAGCTTTAAGAGCAGGACTGTAGCTTTAAGAGCAGGACTGTAGCTTTAAGAAAAGGACTGTAGCTGTAAGAAAAGGACTATAGCTTTAAGAGCAGGACTGTAGCTTTAAGAGCAGGACTGTAGCTTTAAGAGCAGGACTGTAGCTTTAAGAGCAGGACTGTAGCTGTCAGAGCAGCAGGACTGTAGCTGTCAGAGCAGCAGGACTGTAGCTGTCGGAGCAGCAGGACTCTCTGGGAGCTTGCAGCAGGCTCAGAACCTGGAGCCACAGCGCAGCGTTGTGAAGGCCCATCTCTCAGCAGCTCCCAGCAGCCCCGGCCTTGGTCCCAGCTGCTCCAGGGGCCACAGCAGCACAGCTCCTGCTGCTCGGTTCACACTGAGCATGTGTGGGATATTTTGGAAGACTGACAGTGAAGGACGGCCAGGCCGAGGGGGGGGTCGCTCCAATCAACGCTCACCAGGGGGGAGACAGAGGAGGGAAAAATCAGTCCTCACAAAGAAGTGGACTCAGAGTGAGTCCAGTCTAAGGCTGGGACTGACCAGGATCAGGTTAGAGAGGAGACACTGGAAAAATGAGCAACCAACGACTGTAATGACTCTATAAAGCCCTGTTTTTCCTTAAGGAGATCTTTAAACCACGTGTGTCCGACTGTCTGCATGTGGATCTTCATTTACAGTCACTCCACAGTTTCCCACAAATCAAAGCTTTTCCTCCTCTGCAGATTTATCTCCATGAGCTTGGAAAACACCAACAATCAGATAATATCATCAGGCTTTTTCTTTGCTGCCAGCCTTCACCCACCTCTGAGCGGCTCCTCTAACAAAGACACAAACACTGGGGAGAATCCCACAGATCAAAGTCTGACACCAAAACCTGCAGAGAAATGAAGTTTTCAGGTCACCTGATCATCTGAAGCCTGTTTCTTAACCAGAGGTAATTCTAACGCTCATGTCTGACAAACAGCTGAAATAACAGCTGTTAAATTTGTCTGTTTATTCACAACAACGAAATGTTAAACATGATAAAGGACAAACTAAGTCTAAATTATTTGATTGAAAATAACTTTTCTGGGACATGAAATGCAGAGTGACGTACATACACTTCAACTGAAAACATAAAGTGCATCAAGTTTGTCACCTAAACTACTGTGACATTAAAATAATGCTTGGTTGGTTGTAAGACGTGGTCAGCTGGTGAAACTGATAAAGTCAGTTGGTGTAATCACTGTTACTCATAACAAAGCTGACATTTTTCCAAATAAAAAGTGACTGATTATGATTTGATCAGTCTACTTCACTGCAAAAACATTAAATGTAAACCCTTTTTAAACTATCTGACCCCAAAATAAAGAGAAAGCATTCATGTTTAAAGCACCAGAACCCAAATTATCAAGTTTAGAAATAAAATATTTTAATATTTTCTGAGATGATGTTTATCATTCAGTCTATGGGCAACATACAGCGGAGGAGCTCATCAGTTCACCCACTGCAGTGGAGGTGTGGAAGTCCTATTTTAACTCCAACTTGGCTAATTTATGATTTTTATTTTCACCAAAAAAACATTTCAAGAGTTGAAATATCGATGTTGTATCAGAGGTCAAAGCATTGCGATGATGATGATGATGTTGTATTTTATTTACCTATCATGCACAAAAAGTGGGTTAATAAGACACCAGAAATACAGCTGCAGTGTTTGGAAAATATTAATTCATCACAGTTACAAAGTAGCCTGATCTTTTCTCAGCTCAGTGGTCAACAACGCCCTCTGCTTTCTCTTCCTGGTGCTGCAAATGAAATCTGCTGGTACGCTGCTGTAGGGATATTTCTCTACACCTCCACAAGTAAACACAGCTTCACCTCAGAATCATCACAGCTTTAAAAACGATGCACCACACATGACTTCACACCTACTCAGAGCAAAGTGTACGACACAAGCCCAGACTGATGTTAGCAGCATCCCAGCTGGATCAACATCTGCTTACTGCAGCATCAGCACATCAACAACTCCCTCCCAAACAAAGCTATATTTGAACCGACACACATCTGGAACAACCCAGAGCAGGTAATTGTCAGTGTGTGTAATAACTGAAAAGTCTCCTCACTGAGCCTGTTTTTAACAAGCAGACACAGTTTGTTTTTATGAAACGAACCAATTTGACGGGAAAGAAGTTTGAATTTGAGGCTGCTCTGTGACTCAGTTGAACTAAAGTCGAACTCATTCACTCATAGTGTCGTGTAGCTCTGAATTTCATCAAGGTAGGGTCTGCAGGAGTTTAAGTTACCTGTCAGTAAACACAACATTCAGACTGGGCTCCTCCTCCTTGGATCAGTGCCAGCAGCAGCCCACACCCACAGCGTCCGACCGTGACTACGTGAACACACTCTGTAGCCCAGCAACCACCTGTAACATCACGTTTCTACTGATAGAGACTCGAGAGCTGTGCACCTGGCTTAGCATGTTAGCACAAGCTAATCACAGGTATTTAACACATCCCTGGTTAGCATAAAGCTAACTCACGTTGTTCTTTGCCCCACGCTGCTCTCCAAGTTCCTGAAAGAGAGTGAAAGTCGAGCCAAGCTTCACCCTTGTTTAAGAAAAAGCTTTATCTGTTTGGAGTTTTGTTTTACTTTGGCAGTTTTTCTTCCTTCATGCTACGTCGGCAATCGTAGCTGCTCTGATTAGCTTCTTCCACACTTTATCAACTCTGCATACTTGCACACTGGGCGCTCTGTGATTGGCTGAAGTAACCACGCTTACTCTCCACACAGAAACGTCCTGATACAACCAAAACATCAACATCCAGGCAGAGGAGGGGGTTGAGGCAGACACAGACACTGACACACACATACAGAGGCCCAGAAGTGACTGAACAGGATTATTCCTGCAAAAGTTGACGTTTTATTTTTCAGGAAAATCCTGCAGTCTGTACCTGAGGCTCTACTTGTGTCACTGGCTTCACATCAGACTCATTATGAGCCTGGTTTGTTTTAAGGGGCACATCCTTCACCACAGCTCCTACAACCCCTGACCCCAGAGGAGTGAAATACCTGCACCTGAGTGATCCTTAGAGCCACAGCACACAGTCCCACACATTACACACAGCTGACTTTACATTAACCCATCCAAAATGATATTAGGATCTATCCTAACTGAGTAAAGTCAATGAGCAGCAGCATTATTTCACTGCAGTGCTGCTGTCTGACAGTCTGAATCATACTTTCTTCCTCACACACAGCTTTAAACACATCATATGAGCCATTACTGATCCAATCCTCAGCAGAACAAACACTGGACCCTTCATTATACTCGTTACATCACTGTCACATCAGCATCATGTCAGCTCAGGACCACAGCTGCAGCTCTGCTCTGACCCGGTGTGAGCAAACAAAGACTCCCAGCTCAACCTCAGTGATATAAACCCTCTGATAACTGTTTAAAGCCTGACTTTAGATGATGTAATCCAGCCTTTTAAACCGCCCCTGGAAAGCTAGCCAAGAAGCTAACTTAGCATTAGCTCATTCCGGATATAGCTGAGCAGGGAACGATCCAGAAAATAAACCGCTAAAATATGTCATGTGTAAATCATGAAAAGGTCAAATCTGAATAATAAGCTGCTTGTGTGTGTTTGATTTGACAGAAACAGAGTTTAAATGGATCAATTAAAGCGTACTGGCCTACCTTCCGTTATCGAGTCGCTCTCCAGTGGTGCCATCATAGGCTAACAGGCTAACCAAAGAGCTAACAGGCTAACGGGCTAACAGGCTAACGGGCTGGTTAGCTCTTTAGCTCGTCCGGCCACAAACGGAGAATGTGTCCGCCGATAATAAGCAGCAGGCTGACGCTAACATCGGTGTTTATCGGTAATTCTGGTGAAAAACATCCACATGTGTTAAAACACATCATTCATACTCTCAGAGAGAGGAGGGAGAAGATGTTTTTTAAGGCTTTGGTCCAAATGTTTCACTAGCTGCCCGACGACACAATGCTACTGCGTAACTAGCCACCAGCTAACCAGTCACACACACGAGGCTTATCAGCAGAGCGCCGAGCACAAGCGATGAAAAGACAAACACAGTCACCAGCATTTTGTTGTGAAATCATCTAACGAATCCAGAAATATTTATCCAGAGAACTCATAGAAAATATACTATTTGTTTAGCACACACGTCTTTTAAAACTCAACTGGAGAAAACAAACACATCACACCTGACACACATCGATATCGAAACGTCGCACATCGATTGGAAATCCTTGAGTAAAGAGTCCTGTTTTACTGAAGGAATAAATGTAAAGAATTTATTCAGGAGTGACCACAGAGGTTTAATAAGATATATTATATTTAAATATTTCCATCTTTATAATCCTAAATAATATGATACGCCCCACAGAGTCTGTTTAGATAAGCATGTGTCAGGTAAAGATCCAGGCTCATTCACTTCAGTTTAATTTCTGATATCTTCTTTATAATTCTGACTTTAGAAGGAAAAACAGCATTATTGTTTAATCGTGGAAGTCTGACTTCCAAGATTTAACAATGACCCTTTTTCCGCTCTTAATTCATTGAAAAGTCGTACATAGCTCTTAGGGTCCTGATGTCATTCTTTCTTTGTGCAACAATAACACTGATATCTCTTTGATTCAAACAACATATTCAGTAACTTCAATTGTCATGTCATGGTTAAGCAGTTTAAAAGTGTTCAAGGCTGAGTTAAAATGTAAAACTGAATCAAAATCACCTGAAGAGTCAAAATGATAAAAAATAATGAAAAGAACAAGAAAAAGGGAAAGTCTGAAAGGACAGTAGATTTATTCTCTATGAGCACAGAGTCATTCACTTTGTACATGAACCATAAAATCACATAAACATTACATCAGCAGTGTTAGCTAGGCTTAAAAGGTGAACTTGTTTAACATGCTGAGCACTTATTTTCATTTTAGACTGAACATTTTAGTTGGTATAAAACAGGTTTACAGATATCTGTTCAATCATGAAAAAGACAGAACAGACTGAACATCATGACAAAAGATATAACTGAAAAAAAAACAATAAAAACACCTCAGGAATTAATATTGCACTTCTGTTTTGTCCAAAATATCAACACAAAGTTTTGTCAATTAAGGAAAAAAAAAATAAAATCATGATGATTTTTTTCTTTGAGCCACTTGTGAAGTGGTAATTGTACATTTTCTGTATCTAATTTAATTCCGATTCATCTAAATGAGTCACGATTGGACGGTTACAGTGATGTTTTAGAAATTATCTTTTTTTTCTTTGGGGGAAAAAAATTAACTCCCTACATGTTGAAATCCTAAACCACTGAGTGAAAAATGTTCCTCTGCAGTGTCAGAGGTGAACATCATGTCCAGTAAGATACAAAAAGAACAATGACGTCACAGATACCTTAGCTTTCATTCAGAGGTTCAAAGAAATGATTATTTACAGTTTGTACAAAAGCTCAACATTCAGAAAATGATATAAACATTGATGTAAGACACACACACACACACACACACACACACACACACACACACACACACACACACACACACACACACACACACACACACAGCTTCTCAGAAGTTCTCCTTGTAGAAGTTGAAGCCGAAGTGTTCACACTGAGCTTTGATGACTTTGGCCAGAGCCGGAGAGCCGCAGTAAAACACATGAACCTTCCCCTTCTTCTCCTCCGACACTTTCTGAAACACCTGCAACAACAACAAACAAACAAACAAACAAACATAACAACAAGTCTGAGTACAACAACAATAACAACAACAACAACAACAAACAAACTAATAAACAGAATCTAAAACACCTGAAACACAAAGAACACGTATAAAATCTTACTCTGAGAGATCTGGACTAAAACACAACAGATCAACTGGGCCTGAAACACCTGGGATACTATTCAAGATTTAAAGGGACAGTATGTCATATTTAAAGGGACAGTATGTAATATTTTAAGGGACAGTATGTAATATATTAAAGGGACAGTGTTTAATATTTAAAGGGACAGTATGTAATATTAAAGTGGCAGAGTGTAATATTTAAAGGGATAGTGTGTAACATTTAAAGGGACAGTAAATAATATCAAAGGGACACTATGTAATATTTAAAGGGGCAGTGTGTTATATTTAAAGGGACAGTATGTCATATTTAAAGGGACAGTATGTAACATTTAAAGGGACAGTAAATAATATTAAAGGGACACTATGTAATATTTAAAGGGACAGTATGTAATATTTAAAGGGACATTGTGTAACATTTAAAGGGACAGTATATAATATTTAAAGGGCCATTGTGGCAGCATGCCCATAAGGGGTAAATACTGAATAAAATACTTTTATAGGTATGAACTGAATTTTGTCTGTACTTCAGAATCATTTAAAACAAACGGTTTCCTGTTTAGGGACCTGAACGCCTCCTTGTGGCTGTGAGGGAGTGGAAGAGTAGGAGATTTTCCATGCTGGACATAAACACAGCATTGGCAGTTTTTAGACTGAGAGATAAAAATATTAAATTGAAAAACTTTGAGAATTTCTATATTTATTTCCACATTAACATACACAAAAGTTCCAGAAATTGTAAAAAATAATTGCGAGGCATTGGTTTTCTGATGTGACAGGTTAAACCACGTGTCTGTGTTTTATTCTGAAAACAGAGTCCCTTCCTGTGTGGACTCACCTTCCCCCACTCCGGTCTGCCAGGCTGAGTCCTGGTCCTCAGTCCTGTGATGGAGTCTCTCTTCTCCTTCTTGGCCAGCAGGTCCAGCGCCATCTGCAGGCCGATAGCCTTCATGTCGTTCTTACTGAGCGCCGACGTCATGTACATGTGCATCTCCAGGAAGCGTCCTGTCAGACGACACAGAGGGCTTATTCCTCTCAGCTCATAGCGAGGCAGAGCACAGATCTTATGTCAGCGGTCAGACCTTCAGGCTCCTCGTCGGCCTGATCCATTTCCAGCTTGGTCAACAAACTCACAAACCACTCAAAGGACTTCTGGTCTCTGTTGATCCAGATAAAATCCACCTGTGGGGTCCAGAAGGAGAGGTCTGGTCTGTAGTTACTGGGACTCACAGAGGTCAGACTCAGGCTCTGCTGAGGTCTCTTACCTTACGGAGCTTCATCTCGCTGTCCTTGATGTTCTCACACCACGAGTAGTTACAGCTCGGACAGTTCTGCTTCCTACGCCGGTACCTGCACCACAAAGCATGTTCAGGAAGTCACAGATCACAGGCAGGTTACAGACAGTCGCCCCCTGCTGGGCTCCAGAAAGACCGCAGGCTCCAGACCCCGGTGAGGGCTGAACCTCTGACCTGTACATGATGCTCTGCAGGATGGAGGCGAATGGCGTGATGCCGATACCAGCGCCAATCAGGACGGCGTGTTCAGAGGTGAAGATCTGCCGGGTCGGAGTCCCGTACGGTCCGTCCACGTAACACTGACACACACAGGAAGTCGTGTTTGGTTGTATGACATCAGAGGGTTCAGACTGAGATTAAAACTCTAAAATATAAGATTCTGAGTGAAGAGAGAGGCCGTGCTCTGGGACGGACTCAGGATCCAGTTTCAGTAGCTGAGGCTGGTCTTTGTGACGGGTCAGATTCTGCTTTTCACGTTTCTCACCTTGATGTTGCAGAATCTGTGGTTCTCACCAAACTTTGCAGAAACCTGCAGAGGAAAGATCCAGATTATTAAATTAATCCAAAGTTTAATAATCAAGCTTTAAGCCACGCCCCCACCTCTCTGATTGGAGGAGCCTCTCCTCGCTCAGCCGGCCCCAGCTCGTCTGGAGGCGGCTCGGCTGGGGCCGGGGATCCAGACGTCAGGGGCGGGGCCGTATCAGACTGGAAGCCATTTTGACGATACATCATCAGCTCAACGGCGTCGTCCTCATTGGATGCTACAGCGCCACCACAGTCTGATGAGCTGAACAGCTCCTCCTGACAGACAGGAAGTGGGGTCAGAAATCAGAGCATCACGACGATGTTTGCTTCCTTCACTCATTCAAAGACGATCAGACTCTTCACCTGGGCGCGGACCACCTGGCGGCGGTTCCTCAGGCTGGTGGCGAGCCGTTTGGGGCTGACCGTCTCACTCTCCGGCTGTCTGAAATACTCGTACAGACGGTTGGTCCACTGGCCCATGGAGCGGATGTGGAGCCACAGGGAGTCTGAGGGTCAAAGGTCACACAGAAACAGGTTCCTGATGTTTACACGGAGCACGGTGTGAAAGAGCAAAAAACTGCAGTTCATCAAGTGTCCACTAGGGGCTGGACTCAAGAAATCCTCAGAGAGAATAAAACGTTCAACGACTCTTTGAAGATAAAGGGCATTCTGGAAAGTTCCTCACTGATACACCTCTTTGTGTGTGTGTGTGTGTGTGTGTGTGTGTGTGTGTGTGTGTGTGTGTGTGTGTGTGTGTGTGTGTGTGTGTACCTGGCTGCTCCGGGGCGCTGCTGATGGTGAAGGGGTGCCACTCGTACTTGGCGATGACGGGGATGTTGATGTAGACGTAGTCTCCAGGTTTGAAGTGGAAGAACTGAGGACGCTTGATCACCAGGTGAGTCACCTGGACAAACGGGAACCGACCAATGAGAAGGGAGAGTTCCTCCAGAGCAGGATCACACACATGCTCCTCTCTGAGTGGAGCGCCCTCTGCAGGATGAAGGCACTTACTGCACGCGCTCCAGGACCCGGTTCCTCACCTTTGAGGGCAGCAGGTTGACCTCCACGATGTACAGCCCCCCCATGCGGGACACGGCGATCCCCACGATCTTCTCCAGCAGGAACAGCAGACCAGGAACCACAAACCACTTCCAGAAGTTGGCGCAGTGGACCATGAGCAGGGACCAGACCCACACGTAGGACAGGTGGGACCAGTAGAAGACCTGCAGCACACACACAGCACACACACAGCACACACACAGCAGTCTGAGGGGCTGAGTGTTGATGTCATACCTGACAGTGACACTAGAGGGCGCCAACCACACACTGAGCTGAGGGGCAGACACAGAGGAAGGTGTGTGTGTGTGTGTGTGTGTGTGCTGCACCTCGAAGTGTCCGCTGCGCCGTACGAAGGTGCTGGAGCAGAGCACCATCAGGCAGATGACCACCTGCAGGACCACGCCGGTCACCGAGGCCGTGCCCTTCACCCAGCCAATCCCGGGCCGCGTGGTCAGCAGGTACTCCCACAGACTGAAGCCGCTGCTGTGAGACAGCTGCACTGAAACACACACACACACACCGGACAGGACACACACACCTGAGTTCACACTGAGGAACAGGAGAAACTTCACCATCAGGGTCTGACCCCGCCCCCTCGCTCTAAACACAGCTCTGTTCAGCCAATCAGGAGCCTGCAGCGACCTCTGACCCTCAGGAGGCTGAGAGGTTTCTGAGAGCGGTGGACGTGTGGAGGGTGTGAGGCTGAGGTGTGGTACCGAAGTTGAAGACGTGCGCCGTGGTGTGAACCAGCGTGAAGCAGAGGATGGCGTAGCCCACGATCTGATGCAGCAGGATGTTCTGGTCCAGAGGGAGGATCCGGACCACCCAGGTGGCTCTGAGCCAGGTGAGACAGCGCCGCAGCATCAGCACCTGAACGGGTCCATCAGACACACACAGTCAGCGCCCTGCTCTCCTCCACTTCCTGTTCCTGAGGCTGCAGAGGTAAGCGTGTCAACGCCTGACCGCTCAGCACTCAGCAATGATTGGCTCTTAGCTCCACGCCGCCCGGTCCTCACCATGACGAAGGTGCAGTTGAAGTTGAGGCACTGGCCGCAGCCTTTGGCCACCATGAACCAGGCCCCGCCCTGGCGGTGCTGCAGCACGGCGCCGGTGAAGAGCAGCAGGCTGAGGCAGGCGTACAGACACAGGAAGAGCAGCTTCCTGCTGTTGTTGTGCCAGTACGCCCGCGTCAGGTACCGAGGAGCCTGACGCTTCTTCTGGTCCAGGTCCGGAGGCTTCAGCCAGTTCGCCGCGCTGAGGAGAGAGAGGGGGGGGCGTGACGCGTCATGAAGTGAAACAGTCATAAAGAAAATCTGTGAAGCCTGAGGTCCAGATGAAATAATCCAGATGAAAGGATTAAAGTGAGTGAAAACAAACAGGAAGTGAAGCTCGTTAATCAGACGCCGCCGCTTCACGTCCTCTGACCTGATGGTGAGGTTCTCCATCACCTCCGGGAAGTTCTCCAGCTCGGCCTTCAGCTCCTCGAAGGTGATGGCGCCGCTGTTGTCTTTGTCAGCTGACTCGAACAGAGCCAGCGTCAGGTCGTCCAGCTTCTCCTCCGGCAGAGAGATGGCGCTCTCACGCAGACACGACTTCAGAACCGTGCGCAGCTCGTCAGGGTCGATGGAGCCGCTGCCTGGAAGAAAACAACATCAACAACAACAACAACAACAACAACAACAACAACAACAACAACAACAACAACATCAATAACAACAACAACATCAATTACAACAACAACAACAACAACATCAACAACAACAACATCAACAACATCAACAACAACAACAACAACAACACAATAACTTCATCAATGACGTCATCTTTACCTCAGCTGCTAATCCTGAGCTACACATCCTCACAGGACCTGCACATTGCTGAACACTGTGTGTGTGTGTGTGTGTGTGTGTGTGTGTGTGTGTGTGTGTGTGTGTGTGTGTGTGGCCCTGACCGTCGACATCGTAGACCTGGAACAGGAACTTGAGCTTGTCGGTCTCGCTGCCGTGGATCAGGAGGTCCAGAGCCTCCAGCAGCTCGTCCAGACTGATGGAGCTGCTGCCGTCAGAGTCGAACAGAGCGAAGAAACGCTCGGCGAAGAAAGACTGCACACGATGATGACATCATCAACATCAACAGCAGCTCGTTGCGGACACAACTGATCAACAAACACTACAACAGGACTCTGAAAGAGACGAGTCCTCCTCACCTCTTTGACTTTCAGAGCCGTCTTGAACTCGTCGATGTCGATCTCCTTGTCGTCCCCGGCGATGCTCTCAAACTGTTTGGTGACCCACTCCAGCCAGCGGGCGTCCTCGTCCAGACTCATGCTGACTCCTCTCTGATGGAGGACAGAAACCAGAACTTCACATTAACCCTCCTCTGAGGTAAAAACCAGATCCAGACTGAAGAAAGCTGTTTCTCTGAGCGGTGGAGCTCCTCAGGGCGCCGTCCTGGGTCCCTTCACGTTTTCTTTCAGACGTTAGGCTTCTCCAGCACTTGGCGACCACGGGACGTCAGGACGCACGGCGGCTCTCAGACCGCTCAGTCCTCATGGGTTTTAAATCTGTGACGTTTTAAACGTTGAAACGTTTTTCGTCTCTGAAGCGTCTGAACAACGTCACCTTCGTTTGTCCGTCCTTCAGTAACAGCTGAATCCTGCAGACGCCCCGCCGCGCTCCTCCAGAGGGAGCGCCGTGACATGAAGGAGGCTGCCATGGAGATGTCAGCCCCAGACACACACACACACTCACACACACACACTCTCCATTGTCTTCAGATGCCCCTGTAGGATCCTAGTGGTCCTGGTCTTGTCTCTGGTTTCTGGGTTTTGTTTGTGATGTGATCCGGTCTGGGACTGGACCTCTGGGGTCAGACCAACATGTTCAGGTGTAGTTTACACTCGGCGTGTTTCGTAGCGGCGCTCTGAGCGTGCAGATCACTCTCACAGTGTGTTCCTGTGAGCAGCATGTCCTCACCCTGTCATCAGCTCCTCATGTGTTCACCTGTCGTCAGATTCCCTCAGGATAAACTCTGACTCTTCTCCTTTCTCCGTCTTCTTCTCCTCCTCCGTCTCTCCTCGACAGCTCAGGTTTTCAGCAGCTCATCTCTTCAGCTCACAGAGAGCATGATGGTGAATAAGTTATGGCTGAAGTAATCCGTTCACCTCACACGTTGATGAAGATGATAACACGCCTGGAGCTCTGATCCTGACCCAAACTTTGAGTCAGTGCAGGTTTGATTTGGTCTGAGCCACAAACAGCAGATACTCTGATGAACTGATGGTTAAACCTGATCAGACTCATGAATGAGTGAATGACTCTACAGACACAGCTCAGGATGAATGAATGAATGAATGAATGAATGAAGCTCTGCTGCCATCTAAAGAAACATGAGTTTAGAGTCCACACAGACTGAATATAAAGAGAAAGTCTGAAGTTTACCTGCTGCAGATCCTGCTCTCAGTCCGTCTGTATCCTCCTGCTCTCTGTGAGCCCTTCCTCCTCCTCCTCCTCCTCCTCCTCCTCCTCCTCCTCCTCCTCCTCAGTCGTCCTCTCAGTGTCAGCTGGAGCTGTCAGCTGCTTCAGTCTGAAACACCTCCGAGGACTCACCGGGCCCTGAAACCAGGACCACAGGACCAGACCAGACCGGACCAGACCAGAGAGAGTACACTGTAAAAAACATCACTGTAAAATAACGGTAAAAACTGTCAGCACAAACCACCAGTTTTTTTTACTGATGTTTATTTTTACAGCGTGACACTGAATATTACAGAACATGAATGTGAAGTAACAGTAAAAACTGACGACCCTGCGTCTGTGCTCCAGTTAAACTTTAACGTTTACCCAACTACATAAACAACATCAGCTGATCTTTTCCCCATTTTAAAATTGGCCAACACACTGTGGGTACATGGTCCATGCCATGTGCAGCACAGACAGCCAGTCCGTGCTGGTAGCAGCATGGTTATCAGTATTTTACAGTGACATTTTTTACAGTGTTGTTTTTAATTCTAACAGGAAATATCGTTAAAATTTCTCATTAATTTACAGTCATTAATTACATTGGGGGGTGGGGGGGGGGGTTTCAGGGTGCAGGAGGTCAAAGCACTCAGAGCAGATCATCAGAGAAAAACTCCATTTATTTAAACACACACATTTTATTGAAGGCACAGCTTTAAACCTATCTGTCACAGATTTTATTTATCTATCTGTGTTCCTGTCTCTTTAAATGAAAAAATCTTTGAAGGACAGTCACCAACTGGTGATGTCACAGATTGGGTAAATCTCGTGTAGATCTCACTGAAATCTCACGAGACTTTTTCAAACAAGCTGTTCACACAAACATGAGGTTTCATCCAACACAGCTCACAGTTTAGAGCAAACGTCCACCACTTAAATAACATGTTCAGAAAACCTGATCCAGATCTCTGAAGGACCCTGTGACCTCCTGTAGACCAGGGTTCTGGTCTTTGCTCACAGAAAACGTGTGGTACAGACAGTGACAGTGGATGGCCGCGGCTGGTCCTCGACCAATCAGCTGCAGCCTCCTGTCTGTGAGCTGTGTGTCCATTAAAGGGTTAAAGACATGAAACAGAAACACTGGGCTCAGTCCGGCTCGTGTTTAAACATTTCATCAGGACTCAGCGTTCATGTTTCCATCCTGCTGAGATTTCACTGCTCCATGAACTCCTGACACAAACCAGGCTCTGAGCGCTCCGAGTGTGTGTGAGCTCAGCTGGTCCCAGTTTGGACCTGAAACAGAGTCCTGGGTCCATCAGGTGCAGACTGAACAGGGTCCAGGTCTTCATGGCTCCTCAGAGCAGAAACTGGTCCTGAAGCCTGAGTCCCTGTTCAGACCCGGGTCAGTCCTGAATGGATCTG
>NW_027437187.1:38462439-38499939 GCF_033239565.1 Halichoeres trimaculatus
TCCTCTGCTCAAAAACACCTGCACCTGCGAGACACAGCTCAGGGCTCAGAAACAGCCAGGCTGTCAGGAGTCATAATTAAAAACAAATCTGCTTCATCCCCAAAACAAAACCCCACACGTGTGAGAGGATGTTTTCATGAGGCAGATAAATCAATACCAAATAAAACAAAACAAAACAAAAACACATGCACCTGGAAGACACAGCGCAGGGCATAAAAACCACAGGCTTCTGGAGCTGGGGTGGAAAAACAAACAGTTTGGTGTCCTGACAAAATAAAACGAGTGAGGAGGAGTTTTTAAACAACGGGAATCGATGGTAAAAAATCAACTCTAAAAACACCTGCACCTGTGAGACACAGCTCAGGGCAAAAACAGGCTGCCTGAGTTAAAAGAGCTGTTTCCACAGAAGAAGAAAACAGGAGGACCAGAGATGGAAACCAGAGAGATGAATGAATGAATGAAATCCCATCCAAACACAGACATGCACCTGTCAGACACAGGGCAGGGCGTAAAAAAGAGGTTTTATTAAACCACTAATCAATGCTGAGGAGCCAGCACTGAAAACACCTGTGAGACACAGCGCAGGGCTAAACAAAGAGGAAATACACAGCCTGACCAAACTGTGTCCAAACAAACAGAAAAACCTGTATCAACAAAACAAAACAACAAATCTGCAGCAAACACAGGCTCCTGTAAGACACAGCGCAGGGCTGAACCCTGTCCACCATGGAGCCCACATAAAGTACAGAAGAGAGGAGAGAGTGATGGAGGAAAAAACAAAACATTCACACATCTGTCAGACACAGGGCTGAGGACAACAGCTGGCCAATCAGAGAGCAGCAGGAGAGGTGAAAGGTAAACTACAAACATGGGCTGTGACTGATAACGGTCAACGCCACGCACAGACGGCGAGCTCTGCCTCACCCTGGAGGATTTCCTCAGAGACGTCCGAGTCGTCAGAGAGCGACTGAGAGCTGACGGCGACCAGCTGCCCCTCAGACACATGAGACGCTTCCTCCTCCTCCTCTTCTTCAGTGGTGTTTTTAACTGCAGGAGACACCACCTGAAAACACACACAATCAGTGAATACAGCACACACACAGACACACACACACACAATCAGTGAATACAGCACACACACACACACACACACACACACACACACACACACACACACACACACACACACACACACACACACACACAGTCTAATGTTCAGTGATTTAAAGAGCTGTTTTCAGAGTCCTGGAGGAGGCTGCAGGTTTACCTGAGCAGCAGCAGGTGATGATGATGATGATGATGGTAATAATGATGATGGTGGTGGTGTCGTCTCTCTGTGATCAGCTGAGCTCTTTTCCTCCTGACATGAGAACAGAAACAGAAGAGCAGAGAAAACTGAACAGGAGAGCATAGAACACAGGCTAAAGGCTAAAACATGCTAAAGGCTACAACACAAGCTAAAAACTAAAACATGCTTAAGGTTAAAACACAAGCTAAAGGCTAAAACAAGCTAAAGGCTACAACATGCTGAAGGATAAAACATGCTTAAGGCTACAGCACAAGCTAAAGGCTAAAACTTGCTTAGGGCTACAACACAAGCTAAAAGATAAAACATGCTAAAGGCTAAAACATGCTTAAGGTTACAACACACGCTAAAGGCCAATACATCCTTAAAGCTACAACACAAGTTAAAGGCTACAACACAAGCTAAAGGCTAAAACATGAGATTATGGTTTTAACACAAGCTTAAGGCTAAAACTTGCTTAGGGCTACAACACAAGCTAAAAGATAAAACATGCTAAAGGCTTAAACATGCTTAAGGCTACAACACACGCTAAAGGCCAATACATCCTTAAAGCTACAACACAAGTTAAGGGCTAAAACACAAGCTAAAGGCTAAAACACAAGTTAAAGGCTAAAACATGCTAAAGGCTAAAAAATGCTTAAGGCTACAACACACGCTAAAGGCCAATACATCCTTAAAGCCACAACACAAGCTAAAGGCTTAACCACAAGTTAAAGGCTAAAACACAAGCTAAAGGCCAAAAAATAAGTTCAAGGCTAAAAAATAAGCTAATGGCTCAAACATACTAAAGGCTCAACAATAGGCTAAAGGCTAAAACATTAGCAAAGGAACAAAACCAATGCTAAAGGCTTAAACATGAGCTATTGGCTAAAACAGGAGCTAAAAGCTCAAACACTGGCTGAAGGCTCAAACACTGGCTAAAGGCTAACACACAAGCTAAAGGCTAAACCCCAGGTTAATGTGTTAGTGCTAATGTTGCCTCCAACCCACAGTCAGCAGTTATTCTGCAGTGGTCTGTTCAAACTTGAGAGTCTATCAATAAAATGAAGAGCCAGGTTACGTTAGCTCTGCTTGGTGAGGTTGGAGTTGGTAGATGAGCTCTGGTAGGACAGAACCAGGATTCACTAACGTTACACGTTACAGACACGTCTCAGAGCACCGGGCTGTGAGGAGAGAGAAATATAGCAGCTGCTAAGCTACGCTACAAACTGACAAAGTTAGCTTGTTGTCAGGTTTCAAAGCGTAGCTCTAACTGTTGATACATACCTTACCTCGTGGAGCTGGATCTGGGAAAAAGTTGACTTGAACAAAGAAAATGTGTTTCGATTGGATCTCCATTTAATTCCAAATCAATCACACTCCTCTCCGTCGGTATCAGATCTCACTGGAGACGGGTTTTTTGTTTACTCAATTTTTGTTCTTGTTTTCAGCTCAGTTTATTTTATTTTCTCTTATTTTGTTTTAATCTATGTTGTTTTTCTTGTCTGTGTTTTTTCAGTATTGGTCAGCTGTGATGGTTGGTATTAACTGACCGTCTCTGCTGTGGAGCTCTGAGTTTAGTCTTTAAAGGTTTTAATGAACAAAGATGAGTCCAGAGGATCTGATGGTCTGAGGTTTTTGGACTTTGAACCTTTTTTATTTCTGATTTATGACTCAAAGCCTCTCTGCAGGAGGTGAATGTGTCTGCGTATGGCGCCCCCTGGTGCGTGTTCCCACAGAGACACAGAGCTGTCAGAGGAGGGGCTGGCTCGTCTGGGGTCAGTTAATGAATCCTGTTTCAAAGAAGGACTGTGCTGGTCTGATCAGGCTCTCTGGTCTACCAGGAACCGGACTCTCAGGGGAGCAGCTCCTCACCTGCTGGGCTCCTGCAGCGCCTGGATCCACGAAGGTGACCCTCTTGGCCGTCAGTCCGTCCTTCAGCCGGACTCTGTGTCTGAGTTTGGGCAGCGCGGCCTGAAGGAGAGGACACACCAGGTCTGAGGACCAGCACCAAAAACTGAGTCTGATCTGGACTTTACGTCTCCAGAAAACCAGGTTCTGACCTTCGAGGTGGTGACCTCTGACGGAGAGGAGGAGGAGGAGGGATGAAGATCTCTGTCCTCCTCCTGCTGACCCTGCTCCTCCTCTTTCTCCTCCTCTTTCTCCCCCTGCTCCTCCTGGATGAGCTCTGACTCCTCCTCCTCTGCTGCAGGGACCATGGATCCAGGAGGATCCAGGTAGGACGACCTCCACCTCAGAGACACTTCAATGTGTCCTGCAGGGAGTCCTGAGGAGTCCCTCAGCTGGAACACACCTGAGGAGAGACAGGTGAGGAGACACAGGTGAGGAGACACAGGTGAGGAGAGACAGGTGAGGACACACAGGTGAGGACACACAGGTGAGGACACACAGGTGAGGACACACAGGTGAGGAGAGACAGGTGAGGACACACAGGTGAGGACACACAGGTGGGAACACACAGGTGAGGACACACAGGTGAGGAGAGACAGGTGAGGACACACAGGTGAGGACACACAGGTGAGGACACACAGGTGAGGAGAGACAGGTGAGGACACACAGGTGAGGACACACAGGTGGGAACACACAGGTGGGAACACACAGGTGAGGAGAGACAGGTGAGGAGAGACAGGTGAGGACACACATTTCAAGACCTAAAACCTGATGGTTCTGGACTTTGAAAGACTTCCTCAGACCCTGTAGAAACTGAGAACTAAGACCTGAGTTTGAGCTTTACTGGACCATGACAACCCTCACCAGAGATCTCCTGGTCCTGGATAAGGGGCAGCAGGGGGACTCGAGCCTTCCCCACATACGAGTCCATCTGTTCCTCTTTGTAGTCAAACACGTAGACCTGAAGGGACTCAGACTGCAGGTACTGGTGCAGGTCCAGGTCCATGTGGACCGAATAAGACTTGAGGTCTTTGAAGTCTGGGCTGCAGCAGTCCTGGACGGTGGTGGTCAGGTGGTCTGGGAAGTCATAGAACTTGTAGACCACGTAAGGACTCGGCTGATCAGAGGCTCTGGACTTCAGGTCTCTGCAGCGCTGCACAGAGACGTAGACCTGGTTCAGACCACTGCTGCTGCTGCTGCTGCTGGGGGGGCGGGGCTAAAGACAGGACCACCAAAGACAAATCAGAGGAAATGCTAAAATCAGAGGAAATGCTAAAATCAGAGGAAATGCTAAAATCAGAGGAAATGCTAAAATCTAGGATAGAGTTTAAAATTCTTCTTCTGACTTACAAAGCGCTTAACGGCATCGGGCCATCGTATCTTAAAGACTTAATTGTTCCGTATAATCCGTTTAGGTCTTTGCGTTCTCAACATGCAGGTCTGCTCGTTGTACCTAGGGTCTCTAAAAGTAGTCTGGGAGGTCGAGCCTTTAGTTATCAGGCTCCTCTTCTTTGGAATAACTTACCGGTTGAGGTCCGGGGAGCAGACACGGTCTCAACCTTTAAGAGTAGACTTAAAACTTTCCTTTTTGATAAAGCTTACAGTTAGAGCTGGATCAGGTCTGAACCAGATCTTAGTCATGCTGCTATAGGTTTAGACTGCTGGGGGGACCTGACACACAGGGCTCCTGTTTCCTCTCTACCTGTCGGTCTAACCTCCACCAAAAATCAATCTAATAATAATAAACACCCCCCCCCCAGGTGAGGCGTTCAGGTACCTGAGAGTCCTGGTCCAGAGCAGAGCTCAGGAAGTCCACGGCCTTCAGCCTCTCCCTGTGCAGACTCACAGACTCCCTCACCGGGACCCTCAGACCCAGAACCAGGTCCAGAGAGCCCAGAGACCGAGAGCCACACACACCTGAGATAGAAACACACACACCTGAGACAGAAACACACACACACCTGAGACACACACACACCCACTAACACACACCTGTGGCTCACCTGTCAGGGGGACGGTCATGTGGACCCTCCCATCCTGCTCCAGCAGCGCCTGCAGGCGGACCTGTCCGCTGCCCAGACTGGTCCAGTCCGGACCGTGGGCCTGGTGCAGCTCCAGGACCAGGGAGCCTCTGCTCAGGTAGTTCAGGAAGTGCTCGTCCAGGGTCACCACGTACCTGGACGTGAAGCCGTAGGTGGGCCTGAGCCCCGCCGCCACGGGCGTGGCGTGCTGCTCGAACAGGTAGAAGGAGTAGGTGCAGAAGGTGGAGGGTTCAGGGTCTCCCAGATCCTCCAGGGCGTCTGCAGACAGGCAGGCCCCCAGAACCTGCAGCTCCAGGAGGTTCTCTCCGCGCTCCAGGTCCAGGTCCAGGTCCAGGGACTGGCCCAGGTCCTCGGGCTCCCCCTCTGGATCGTCTGCTTTGAAGACGTAGGTTTTGGTCCCGTAGGCGATCTCTCTGAGGTGGGCTGAGGGGAAAATTATAATCTCAGAGTGTAATCTCTGTTTAATCTCAGTTTAATCTCAGTTTAATCTCAGAGTTTAATCTCAGTTTAATCTCAATTTAATCTCAGTTTAATCTCAGTTTAATCTCAGAGTTTAATCTCAGTTTAATCTCAGTTTAATCTCAGTTTAATCTCAGTTTAATCTCAGAGTGTGATAAAGGGACAGACCTCCTCCTGTCAGGATCAGACAGGGAGCAGCTCAAACTGAACTTTAGAGGATGAAGCTGAAGCTGTCTTATGAGACCTGGACCCAGGTTAGACCTGGATCCAGGTCTCACCTGTGCAGGTGGAGGGTGTGTGTCTGAAGGTGACCTCTGACCTTCCAGCTTCCTGATCTTGGCGGCTCTGGCGTCGAGCAGCTGGGCCTGTCTCAGCAGCTTCTGCTCGTGCTCGGCTCTGTCGGCGTCCGTCTTCCTCCTCACGGCGTCCAGCTCAGCCTTCATCACACGGACACACACAGATTAATAATCTGAGCCCTCACTGTGAGACCTGCAGCAGGACCACACTGCTCTGTGGACCTGCTGTGGACCTGCTGTGGACCTGCTGTGGACCTGCTGTGGACCTCCTGTGGACCTCCCGTGGCGTGCAGGTGTGGGCCCTCACCTTGTAGTCCCTGCAGATCTTGCTCTCCATGCTGAGCAGGTTCCTGGTCTTGTGCAGCTCCTGGATGGTCTCAGCGTGAGCCGCCTTCAGGTCTCTGACCGAGCGCTGTCCCTCCTCGTCCTCGTCCTCCAGGAAGCTCAGCTCCCTGCTCTGCTGGGACTGACGGGTCTGCAGGACCAGGAGGGGGGACAGGGGGTGAGGTCTGAGTCTGGGCTCAGACTGGTTCATGTTTCCGATCCAGAGGGCAGACCTGACTGACCTTAACGAGCAGCAGGGCCTCGCTGAGCTCGGACACGTCGTACTCGCTCTCCTTTAATCAACAACAGGACACGTTCAGCTCTTTACAGACACCATCAGGGACTACAGCTCCCAGCATGCACCGGGCCGTGAGCTCACACAGAGGGAGAGGAGGGCTCAGAGAGAAACGTTAGAAACTCTAAAGTTCAGTGAGGAGGATCAGTTTACACCAGCCTGCAGCGCCACCTGCTGGCCCGGAGTCTCACACGCTGTGGTGCAGACGAGACTCTGAGGAAGGAGTGTGTTCGGTCTGGACATGGATGCTGATCTTCCTGATGTGTGTGTTCCTGGAGTTTGTGTGTTTCTGGACATGTGTGTGTTTCGACGTGTGTTTGGGCGTGTGTGTTTTTTGGACGAGTGTGTTTCTGGACATGTGTGTGTTTGGACATGTGTGTTTCTGGACGTGTGTGTTTCCTGATGTGTGTGTTTCTGGACGTGTGTGTTTTTTGGACCTCTGGTTTCCTGACGTGTGTGTGTGTTTCCTGACGTGTGTGTTTCTGGATGTGTGTGTTTCTGGACGTGTGTGTTTCTGGATGTGTGTGTGTGTCTGGATGTGTGTGTTTGGATGTGTGTGTTTCTGTGCTCTCTGTGTTCTGTCTGCTCCTGAAGCTTTTTATGGAGATGATAAAACTTGAATCTCAGACTCACTCCAGCATAAACTGTCAGTACGTTCAGCTGCTGCACACACACTGCCCCTCTCAGGTGTTAGCTCTACACCTGCTCAGGTGAGGTCTGGGAGGAGGACTCTCTTACCCTGCTGTAAAACTTCAGGCGCTCGCTGAGTTCGTCCACTTTCTGCTTCTGCTCCAGAAACGTGATCTGGAGTTTCTGGTTCTCCTCCGTCAGCTTGGTGCTGACCTCTGAACACACACACACACACACACACACACACACACACACACACACACACACACACACACACACACACACACACACACACACAGATAAAGCTTCAGCTCACAGCTGATGGATGAGCTGCAGACACACACACTCCAACAGGAGCAGGACTGAAGGGAGCACCTCTCTCTGCTCTGATCTTGTCCAGGATCTGGTTTTTGTCGGTGAGGTCGGCCTGCAGCGCCGTCTCCAGCTGAGAGATCTGAAGCTTCAGCTGCTGCTCCTGGATCTGCCACCTCTGCTGCCGCGACACGTCCAGGGCGCTGACACACACACACACACACAGACGGAGAGACTCAAACAGAGGATTCAACAGAAACACACACACACACACACACACACACACACACACACACACACACACACACACACACACACACACACACACACAGACCTGTTGAGCAGTTTGTGGTTCTCCTCCTTCAGCTGGTCTCTGTCCTGCTCCAGCTCACTGACCAGCTCCTGCAGCTGCACACACACACACACACACACACACACACACACACAGATGAGGACTTCTCCTGAGGTGTAAACACAGTGTGTGTGGTGTGTGTGGTGTGTATGGTGTGGTGTGTGTGTGTGTGTGCCTCCACCTGCTCCAGCTGCAGCCTGCAGACGTTGGAGCTCTGCAGCTCCTTCTCCAGATCCAGACTCCTCATCCTCTCCTCCTTCAGCTGACGCGACAGGTCGTCCACCTTCAGCATGGCCGCCTCGTGGCTCGCCTTCAGAGAGCGCTGACTCTGAAACACACAGCACACACACTCAGAAACACACAGCACACACACACACATGAAGGTGAAAAGAGGAACAAAGGTTAAAAACAGAGAGACGAACAGAGGGAGAGGGAAAAGACGAGGATCTTCATAAATCATGAAGAAGGGTTTAAAGATGAAGAGGAGAGGAGTGAAGGAAAGGAAAAGAGGAGAAAGGAAAAAAGGAAATAAAACACATCAGGAGATGTACGATAGAGGAGAATGGAGGGATGAGAGAAAGACAACACGGACACAAAAAAAGGATGAATTTCTCAACAACAGACAGAAAAAAACCTCCACAGGCAGAGCACAGGGACCCAGGGAGGAGAGAGGAGGAGAGAGGAGGAGAGAGGAGGAGAGAGGAGGAGAGAGGAGGAGAGAGGAGGAGAGAGGAGGAGGACAAGGCTGAGAAAAGAAAAAGAGGAGGTACAGGAAACGTCCATTCTTCTTCTAGCTACAATCTCTGAACTTTTTCGGACTCCTCGGGAACAAACTGTGAAGAGTTTGAAGCCGTCCAGGCTCTGACCTCCTGGATCTGCAGGAATCTCCCCTCCAGCTCCGTCACCGTGTTGGATCTCTCCGTCAGCTGCTTCTGCAGTTTGATCATCGACACGTTACCGCTCACATGGGTCCTGAGAGGACACACACACACACAGAAACACACACACACACACACACACTGGATCAGTACAGTTTGGTACAGGTTGGATCAGTAAATCCTGATCCTGTTTGTGTTTTCACAGCCAACTGTGTGGCTTTCTTGGTTGGCCAACAGTTTACCCACTAATAAAGATCAACAATGAAGACATCCAGTAGTTCGTCTTCTCTGTGATCGTCATGTGTCTCTTTGTTACTAAGATCAATCAAGCTTTGTTTCAGAGAAGTCTGTGAGGCGCCAGGAGAAAAACAGCAGCTGCTGTCACACAGGAAGTGACCGTTCTTTTGACCAATCAGCAGACTGCAGAGTTTCTAGCTCCACCTTCTGGGGTCAGATCAGTTTAGTCTCGTAATAAACCCAGACAGGGGGACGGTACAGGTCGGTGATTTGAGGAAACGCCACAGAATGCGAGCTGTACTGAGACGAACTGGACTGGGGCTGAGCTGGATCTGGTCTCACCTCATCTTGGAGGTGTGCTGCTGTCGGAGCTGTCGGAGTCTCTCCTCGTGCTCGGCCTCCTTCCTCCTCAGCTCCTCCCTCAGCAGCTCTGCGGCTCCCTCGGACTCCTCCATGTGGCTCCTCTGCAGCTCGATCACGTTCTCCCTGAAACAGACGTCAGATGGTTACCTTGGCTCTGTGGGCGCTGCAGTTTGAGGAAACCTCTGCAGCATGAGCCACGTCTGTCCTGACGCAGGAAGCAGATCCCTGACAGCTGGAACAGGTCACTGGGTCAGCACTCACAGGTTTCTGATCTCAGCCCGGGCCTCCTCCAGCAGGTTGTGTCCGAATCGAGGCAGGAAGCCTGTTGGAGGTCTGCCTCCTCCATCAGGACTCCTCGAACCTGCAGGAGACAGAAACAGAGCCTCACAGAACCTGGATCTGAATCTGACAGACCATGGACTCCACAGACCGCTGGTCTCAGGTGGTCTCAGGTGAGCTAACATGAGTGAACATCAGAGACTCACTCCTGGGTCGAGTCTGAGACGGAGACTTTAACCCCGAGTTGACGCGAGGCTGGACGTGTCCGTACGGCGTCGGCCTCCTGCTCTGAGAGTTGATCAGCTGCTGTTTGGCCACATGGAGGCGCTGTTTCAGTCCCTCGTTCTCCCCCTGCAGACCCCGGACCTTCTCCTGCAGCTCCTCTATCATCTCCTCCATCTCTATGTCCCTGATCCTGGAGGCCGGCTGAGCCCCGCCCACCGCCAGCTGCTCCATACGACCACGGTCCTTCACCAGCCGCATCAGCTTAGTGCCAAGCCTGAGGAGGAGGAGGAGGAGGAGGAGGAGGAGGAGGAGGAGGAGAGTTATTTAATAATCTGAGAAATACTTGTTGATTATTATTCATCTGTTCAGTTTTAGATGTGTGTGTGTGTGTGTGTGTGTGTGTGTGTGTGTGTGTGTGTGTGTGTGTGTGTGTGTGTGTGTGTCTCACTTCTTGATCTTGTCCTCCTGTTTGTTGTTGTGCTGTTTGAGCAGCAGGGTCTCCTCATGGAGCCGCAGGAACCGGTCCTCCAGCTCCTCCCTGGACACCCGAGAGATGTCCTGTTGAGTCCGAGCACTCTGGTACACCCAGGGCTCTGAATCACAGAAGTAAATATTAAAATAACTGTTTTTTTGTTTGTTTACTGTCATGGATGTAGTTCCTAATAACGAGAATAACCTTGGGTTGCTGCAGAAAGTCTTGATGGATTCACCGTGATGTCTCTGACCGGCACATCAGCGGATGTGTCGTCCAGCAGGGTGGACATCTTTAATCTGAAAAACAGGAAACATCAACACTTCATCTCCTTTCATCCCTTTGATCTATAAAAAAGACAAAAACAAAGTTAGTTTACGGCCTGACACTGATCTTTGGTGTTTGGAGGAAACACAGCACCAAACATCATCTGAAAATCTGTTAATTTCAAACTCATGTCCCTGAGGAGAGAAATAAACACCAAAAAGAATAAAACACACAATATTTCTAACTCTTAATATCCTCCAGTGTATTCGGCTTAAAGTGACTCCACAGAAACATTTTATATAAACCTGATCTGTAGGTCTGTGGAGGCGCCTCATGCTGTGAAAGCGCTCCGAAATATCGAAAGCAACGCCTGTTGATCTGGTCCTGAAATGTTACCTCTCAGCCCCCAAAGGAAGCTTCACACTGCTTTATTATAAGCCGAACGACAGTTAGATATGCAATGATTATTAAATGATTTAACTGACTATGTGACAGACTCTGAAGCGTTTTTTTAACAGGTGAAAAGAAAAAGCTGCGAGAATCTGGAGGAAGTTTGGCTGGACATCCTGCACACTAATTTAAAAAGTATCTGCCAATGAAATCAAAAAGTTGTAAAGTGAACGACACTAAAGGCATCAAAGTGTTGATTAAACTGCTTGTGGTTAAAGATTAACTCGGGTTTGTTGGTGTCTGCAGCTCTGATGGACTCACGTTTGAATTAGCGGTACGTTAGCGTCTGCGTTAGCAACTTAGCTCCACTCCGCATCCTTCAGCAGTTTAGGCGCCAAATGTCTCTCATTTCAACAAAACACTGTTCAGCAGGAAGCGACTTTCCCCACAGCCTCATAAAATAAACCCAGAGCCCAACTGTGGAACATTCCTCACCTTATATGTCGGTTTTACTCAGCCTGGAGTGACGGTTGCTACAGAAAACATAACAGCTCGTCATGTCGTTATGGCGTCAGCACGCATGCGCTGTGTGTGGAGGATTCTGGGAGATGAAGTTTTCTTTTCTTTTTTTCCTTTTAGGAGATTATTCTTGATTTTTAGTCACTCCTGGGTCATTTACCTGTCAGCATACAGGTGTAGGATCATGAAAACGCTTGATTTAAGCATAAAAGTCTGTGGAGGACACATGAACAGAGATAAATTGTCATTTTTATTGTGTTTTCTTGCATCTTACTTGTGTTTTATCCTTGTTATTCTCTTTCACCCCCTTCCTCTGTCTTCCACTCAGCTGCTTATATTATCTCTTACCCGTGACAAGCTTCTGCAGGGACATTTTGCCAATTTGAGGCCTGAGTCTGACTTTACATGTAGGCGTATTTATGAGCCGCTCCCTTGTATACGTTTATCCCTGTGTCTTTGACAGGTGCGCTGTCAGCTGTCTGCCTCTCATGAATTGGCAACGGGTCTAATTTAGCAGCCTGAGATGAGAGCTGGCGCTGGACAGAATGAGTTCAGGGTACATGTCAGCCTCCTGGTTCTCTGCACGGCGCTCACCGGGCCGTGACAGTCTCCCATCACCGCCGCTCCTCCCAGCCGTAACCTTTGACCCCCCCTCTCCCTTTTGGAGGCCGGGGCGGCGTGCTGAAACGAGGTGTGTGTCTGTCAGGGAGCCAGCCTGTTGTTGAAACCCATGATGCCTGCAGACCTTTTGTTCAGCAGGCCGTGCCCGCCGCAGAGCAACAACTGTCAGAGCCATGATCAGAGGAGCATGGCGCAGAGTCCACCTTCAGCTCAGAGACTGTAATATACGCAGATTCCTCCTCAAACAGCTCCTGTCTCTGCTGCTCCTGTCTCTGCTCCTGTCTCTGCTCCTGTCTCTGCTCCTGTCTCTGCTCCTGTCTCTGCTCCTGTCTCTGCTGCTCCTGTCTCTGCTGCTCCTGTCTCTGCTGCTCCTGTCTCTGCTCCTGTCTCTGCTCCTGTCTCAGCTCCTGTCTCTGCTCCTGTCTCTGCTGCTCCTGTCTCTGCTCCTGTCTCTGCTCCTGTCTCTGCTCCTGTCTCTGCTCCTGTCTCTGCTACTCCTGTCTCTGCTCCTGTCTCTGCTCCTGTCTCTGCTGCTCCTGTCTCTGCTCCTGTCTCTGCTGCTCCTGTCTCTGCTCCTGTCTCTGCTCCTGTCTCTGCTGCTCCTGTCTCAGCTCCTGTCTCTGCTCCTGTCTCTGCTGCTCCTGTCTCTGCTCCTGTCTCTGCTCCTGTCTCTGCTCCTGTCTCTGCTGCTCCTGTCTCTGCTCCTGTCTCTGCTGCTCCTGTCTCTGCTCCTGTCTCTGCTCCTGTCTCTGCTGCTGGGAGCTCAGACCCGTTGGCCATAGAGACAAACAGCAGACACGCACAGGCTGAGGGAGCTGCCGTCTTTAACTTCCAGCTCCTCTTCCTCAGCTCCTCACCGGGCAGGGTGACGCTCATCCTGAGTACCTGACAGGTGGATCCTGCAGACAGGGTTTCACTCTGATCCTGGTGGTTTCTGACCTCTCTGACTCAGAGTGAGGACCTGATCTGATCAGGGCCACGCTCTGAATCCCAGAAGTGTCTCTGATGTGACACTAGGTGGCAGCTGGTGTACACGGCTGAGCGGCACGCCGTCGTTGCGGTTGTCTTCCTGCTCTTCCTGTGGTTCCTGTACCTTTCTGTGAACAGGACAAAGACGTTAATGAAGCTGTTTCTGATGATAATCAGTGAAATGATCCCTCCTGTGTTTGTGGCCCAGCTTTAAATCAACATGTTTCAAACAGAAGCGGTGAGCTGTGAGGATCAGTAAACCTGAGAGGAGACGGACTCTGATTAAAGCAGAAATATTACCTCATGAAAACCCTTTTTAAAGCAGAGGAGATGATTTTATATTTCCTAAAATAAAAGGAAAAAAAACACATCAGAATATATTTATTCCCCCTGAATGTGACTAATCTCACAGAGCACATATAACATGACTGTAATAACATACTGATGCTTGATGTGGGTCATGTTAAAGCAGTTAAAATCTGGAGTGAGAATTTTTATTTAAATCTAGAAATTTCTGCATTTATGAGATTTTATTTTGACAGTATTAATCTGTAAATCAGCATTTGTGATCAGATGACTGGAGCTGGTTTAGATTAAACGATGCAGAAAAAGAAAAAGAGCAAAATATGTAAAATGCAAAATGTAAAAATGAGTTCAGACATTCAACAGCCTCAAATCAGTGTTAGAAATTATAACCTTAAATATACATTAATTCAATTTAATCCAAAGAGTTTAGAGTCATGCGCACAGGATGGAAATGTGTTTCTCTGTCCAATGAAATTCCCTCTCTGCTGCCCACTATAATAAAAAATATAATAATAATAATAATAATAATGATAATACTAATAATAATTATAATAATAATGATAAAAAAATTATAATGATAATAATAATAATAATAATAATAATAATAATAATAATAATAGTTATAATAATAATGATAAAAATAATAATGATGATGATGATAATAATAATAATAATGATAATAATATACAAACATCCTAAAGATAAGGCAGTTTGAAGAAGAGGAAAGTGAAAATACAATTTTAAAATGTGCATAAATGAACAAATTAATGTGTAAAAAAGTGGATTCAAACAAGCACGAGACAGTCTCTGGTTGTTCGAGGAAGAGCTGTGAGGCTGGAAATTATTTACTGAAAAACTCTAAATCAGTAATAAAGTGTAAATAATGAATGAACAGAAAACTGTCTAAAGAAAAAAAAAAAGTCAAGTCAATTTAAATATTTACGTTTCTCTATAATCTGAGAATTGTAAATCAAAGAAAAGAAAAATGACAACACCTTAAAGTCAAACCTGGATCAGCACTTCACCAGAGGAAGGAGGAAAAACAGTTTCATACAGAGACCACGATCTGACAGCGGTTTGAAGGAACGTGATAAAAACTGTTTGTGTCTCATTTCAGTGAAAATGTTTTATTAGTCCTCACAGAAATAAAGATCGTATTTGCTCGAAGCCTTTGAGAAAAATCTGTGAGACAGTTGGACGTTCATGAATAACAATCTGAGGTAAAGATTCTGCTCTTTATCTGTAAATCACTTTGTTCACTGTAAACTGTCATTTTCTGTTCACTCACTGTTTTTAAACCATCTTTTTTTTAAACATGTCAGGTTTTCTATGACGTGTGCTGCTGCCCCCGGGGCCTGGTCCCCCCTCTGAAAGATCCTGATCTCAGCGGGTGTTAACCTGGTTAAGAAAATAAAATAAAAAAAATAGGAGCCACATTCACCCAACAAAACAGAAAAATGTCCGATACAAAAAGACTAAAGTGAGGCCTCCATTTTTTGTGGAGTGTGAAAAAAAAAAACAAATTCCTACTCTGAGTTAAAAAAAAATGTTTCCTGAAATAAGAAAAATGTCTGAATACAAAAAATACACAATAATTTTTTTTTCAGCTCTGGCGTCACTTTTTTTTTTTTTTAGTATCCTGACATGTGTCCTTTCCTTCTGTCCTGTCCTTCTGTCCTTTCCTTCTGTCCTTCAGTGTTAACAGACAGGTGTGACTGAATGAACCAGAGATGAATTCAGACGCTGTGTTTCTATCTGTGACGGACTCTGAGCGTGTGAGGAGCTGCTTTTATCTGTCAGTGATTTGTCTGAGCTCAAACAGCTGATGGGCGTTTTGGACGCCAGCGTGTGGCGAGGTGAATGTTGTGGACGCTGACAGGATAAAGTCAGGGTCTGTATGTCTGGCCTGGAGGTGTTCAGCTCGGTCACGGCTCACCTGAGGAATAAATCAGTCGCTCTGAGCGCGCTCAGCTAACAGAGGCTAATTCTGATGAAGTGGATCCTCCTCCACGTCCTCCGTCTCATTACAGGACGTCAAACCAGCACGGCCTCCTCCCGCCGCCGTGTTCCCGCTCAGATTAATGATGTTCAGAGGGCTCGGCCTAGCAGGCGGAAACGTGCCGCTACAATTACACCGCCGTGGAAGTAACAGCCCGCCAAATGTTCCTGTCAGCCCCGCTTTAATTGCTTTGGCGCCGGTGCCAACTATAATCACCTGTCACCACAAACAACGCCGCATCTGTTTACACGTCTGTCAGGGAGGGGCGCCGCGGCCGAGCAGGGCCCGACCCCGGACACAGAAGGTCACATGTCCTCCTGCTTTGGAAGTCAGCGGCTCAGCAGGAGGCGGCAGGAGGAGGAGGAGGAGAGAGGAGGAGGAGGAGAGAGGAGGAGAAGGAGATGGAGAGAGAAGGAGAAGGAGGGGGACATCACAGGGAGCTCAGGGTCTCTGCAGAGACCGCGTGTTGGTGTTTACAGAGACTCAAGGACGTTTAACATTCACCCACTCACAGAGTGTTCACCCACTCACAGAGAGTTCACCCACTCACAGAGAGTTCACCCACTCACAGAGAGTTCACCCACTCACAGAGTGTTCACCCACTCACAGAGAGTTCACCCACTCACAGAGAGTTCACCCACTCACAATGTTCATCCAGTCACCCAGTTTTAGTCATGGAAAGAAACTACGGGGGCACCAGAGGGACAAAATAAGGACTAACCTTAGCAAACCATGTGTTCATAGCAGAGTTATTGGAATGAAAGGGTGAGGGTGTGACCTGGACTTCCTGATCATTTCATCAAACAGAATAGACACACTGACAAGTTGTTAGGATCACCTGATTGTCCAATCAGAGACAGAGCTCAGCTCATGTGACTGGCGGGCGTCCTATAGAGAGGAAGCTCAGAGCCTGCGTCATGTCCAATGATGGTCTTCATTTCACTGCTCAGAGAGATCAGAGAGTTCTAGAATGTTGTGACATCACAAAGACAGAAAGCTCTCTGTGCTTGATGAGGAACATTCTAGAACCTCACTGATGGAGCTGCAGCAGAAAGGCCGTGTAGAGCTTTAAGAACCAGAACCAGGACTTTAACATCAGTTCTTAAAGAGACAGGAGCCAGAGCAGAGACTGGAGGAGGAGAGGAGACTTTAACCAAACACCACTGAGCTGGGACTCATGGAGGGAGACTACGGGGGCCCACAGGGACAAAATAAAGACGCTTTCTCAAAGCTTTGTTTTCATGATGAGAAACTTGGACCGTCTGGTTCCTGTCTCAGCTGGTGGGGTCTGGCTTTAGGGGTCACATGGAAACTGGTCTGAGTGTTGACAGGAAGTCAGACTGACACGCTGGTGTTGGATTCAGATTCACGGCTTTGAGACACAAAGACTCCCAGACTGCACCTGTTAAACACACACACACACACACACACACACACACACACACACACACACACAGACACACAGACACACACACACACACACACACACACACACACACACACACACACACACACACACACACACACACACACACACACACACACACACACACAGCCTCCTGATCTGACCCCCCACCTGTCCACCAGAAGTGGCCTCTGACAGGAGCAGCTGGTCCCCCCCCCCAGCAGATTGATGAAGTTTTCATGAGTCCAGATCCATGAGTCATGGTTCACCTTCAGCAGAGCTAACGAGTCCTGCACTGATCCTCACACAGGGTCTGATCAGAGACCTAGGACCAGGTGGACCAGGTTTACACTGAGACCTGTTCAGAGCGCTGCTCCTGGCTCTGTCAGACGTCCATCAGTCTGAACATCTGCTGTGACGTCTCTGATCAGTCTATGATCACAAAAACCACCTCCCTCCCAGATTCAGATCCTCCTGGACTCTGCTCTGACCTTTCCAGCACTCGGCCCCATGTCTCAGCTCTGTGTCTCAGCTCTGTGTCTCGGCCCCATGTCTCAGCTCTGTGTCTCAGCCCCATGTCTCAGCTCTGTGTCTCAGCCCCATGTCTCAGCTCTGTGTCTCGGCCCCATGTCTCAGCTCTGTGTCTCAGCTCTGTGTCTTGGCCCCATGTCTCAGCTCTGTGTCTTGGCCCCATGTCTCAGCTCTGTGTCTCAGCTCTGTGTCTCAGCCCCATGTCTCAGCTCTGTGTCTCAGCTCTGTGTCTCAGCTCTGTGTCTCAGCTCTGTGTCTCAGCCCCATGTCTCAGCTCTGTGTCTCAGCCCCATGTCTCAGCTCTGTGTCTCAGCCCCATGTCTCAGCTCTGTGTCTCAGCCCCATGTCTCAGCTCTGTGTCTCAGCCCCATGTCTCAGCTCTGTGTCTCAGCTCTGTGTCTCGGCCCCATGTCTCAGCTCTGTGTCTCAGCTCTGTGTCTCAGCTCTGTGTCTCAGCCCCATGTCTCAGCTCTGTGTCTCAGCTCTGTGTCTCAGCCCCATGTCTCAGCTCTGTGTCTCAGCCCCATGTCTCAGCTCTGTGTCTCAGCCCCATGTCTCAGCTCTGTGTCTCAGCTCTGTGTCTCAGCTCTGTGTCTCAGCTCTGTGTCTCAGCCCCATGTCTCAGCTCTGTGTCTCGGCCCCATGTCTCAGCTCTGTGTCTCAGCCCCATGTCTCAGCTCTGTGTCTCAGCCCCATGTCTCAGCTCTGTGTCTCAGCCCCATGTCTCAGCTCTGTGTCTCAGCCCCATGTCTCAGCTCTGTGTCTCAGCTCTGTGTCTCAGCTCTGTGTCTCAGCCCCATGTCTCAGCACTGTGTCTCAGCCCCATGTCTCAGCTCTGTGTCTCGGCCCCATGTCTCAGCTCTGTGTCTCAGCCCCGTGTCTAAGCTCCGCCCCCCAGGCCTCGGTGTGGATGCTGTGATTAAACCTGATATAATCTGATCACCGTGTCTCACACCAGCACAGAGCGAGCTGAGGGGCTCAGGTTCAGCTCTGAGTCCGGTTCCTGTGGTCTCAGACGGGGTGTAAATCCACCCAGAGCTGCAGGACTGAGTCCGTCTGAGAGCAGCATTACGCAGCTGCTAACTGAGGACCTGTAAATCCTCCAGGTTCAGGGTCGGTCTCTGGACCAGCTGGTCGGAGGAACACATGACACCGTGTTTCTGGCGCTCTTATTTTCCTTTAATTACGGCGCTGGGTCTCAGCCGACCCGGATAACGACCTTTAATCAGCACAGATTGGACTGATGGACTCAGGGGGAAGAGGGCGTCTCTGTGAGGCCCCTCCTCACTGGGCCCAGGACAGCAGAGACCAGCAGAGGATCAGGACAGACCAGGAGGATCTGTTAGTGCCCCCCAGAAGATCCATTCAGGGATCAATGATCCTAAAACTGAGTCTGTCTCAGCAGCGGCGTGCAAAGACATGTGACAGGAAGTAGCAAAAAAATAAGACAGGCACATCCAGGGCTTCCCTCCACTACAGGGGGCGCTGTGACAGAGGTCCATGTTTCTGCAGTCCCTGGTTCTGAGGTCCCTGTTTCTGTGGTCCCTGTTTCTGGTCCCTGTTTCTGAGGTCCTGTTTCTAAGGTCCCTGTTTCTGGTCCCTGTTTCTGTGGTCCCTGTTTCTGGTCCCTGTTTCTGAGGTCCTGTTTCTGGTCCCTGTTTCTGAGGTCCTGTTTCTAAGGTTCCTGTTTCTGGTCCCTGTTTCTGAGGTCCCTGTTTCTGAGGTCCTGTTTCTAAGGTTCCTGTTTCTGGTCCCTGTTTCTGGTCCCTGTTTCTGAGGTCCTGTTTCTAAGGTTCCTGTTTCTGGTCCCTGTTTCTGAGGTCCCTGTTTCTGAGGTCCCTGTTTCTGAGGTCCCTGTTTCTGAGGTCCCTGTTTCTGGTCCCTGTTTCTGAGGTCCCTGTTTCTGAGGTCCCTGTTTCTGGTCCCTGTTTCTGTGGTCCCTGTTTCTGGTCCCAGTTTCTGAGGTCCCATGTAACACAGTTTTAAGGTAAGGAAGTGGAGATGTCGCCTGAAGTGTCTTTGTCTCCTTAGATGCACTCTTGTAGTTTGCACTCTGTCAGCTTAAAGGGGCCCTTTCGGCCCCTCAGAGACCCCTTTAGCAGTGTGCAGCCCCCCCCTCGTGCACACCACTGGGTCTTAATGATGTCCGGCCTTTTTTGTTCCTAATGTTGGAGGACCCAGCTGACCTGTGGGGTCCCTCAGGGTTCAGGTCTAGGACTCAGACCCCTCCTTCATGATGTCACAGCTTGTAGTTTTGCTTCCTGCTGAGTTTCCTGAGATTGTGGGTCCGTCAGTCAGCAGGGGGACTGGACTCAGACTCATGAAGTCCACGGTCTCACTCTGATCCCTTTCACACACACTGACTCATTTTCTGTTTGTTTCTCTGAATGAGACCGGTCCTCCTCTCAGACAGACAGGTTTCATCCTGAGGATCCAGGTCCGGACTCTGCCCCCCCCATTGTCCTCCTTTTCTAAATAAAGGTGATACTCTGTGCAGAGCGCCTCCATTTGTCTGAGGATCACCAGTTAATGAAGCAGTCTGACGGTGTGTGTGTGAGTGTGTGTGTGAGTGTGAGAGTGTGTGTGTGTGTGTGTGTGTGTGTGTGTGTGTGTGTGTGTGTGTGTGTGTGTGTGTGTGTGTGTGTGTGTGTGTGTGTGTGTGTGTGTGTGTGTGTGTGTGTGTGTGTGAGGGTGACCGTCTGAGAGTTAAGTGAGATTTTAATAGTTTGACGTCTGACAGTGTCACAGAGAGCTGAGAGACGTGTGGAGGAGACAGATCTTTGGATCCTGTGATGAGATCACGCTCTTAGATCACGTTCTGAGATCACGTTCTGAGATCACGTTCTGAGATCACGTTCTGAGATCACGTTCTGAGATCACGTCCCGGGATCACGCTGTGAGACGAGGCTTCAAACCCTCCTGAGTGACACTTTGTCGTCTCGTGAAGTTCTCAGGGAAACTATTCTCCGTTTGAAGCCTGAGCTGAAGTCGTGGGGTGACTTTTCTTCATAAGTGGCGTCTTCTTTGAGCACGCAGTCAGAGCGCTCAAAGAGACGCAGAGTAAAACTATGTTTAATCTGCTCCTCTGGGATCACCCAGGAGCCTTTTCAAGAAGACGAGGGCGTCAATTAAGAGGAAGAAACTTCTAAATGGAGGCGATTAAACTTTGAAATCTTTAAAACGCTCCCTGCTGAATTGTCTTCTCTGTGGAAAAGGTTTCCAGAGAGCACAGCTTCACTCCCAGCGCAGACATGTGGTATTTATTTACTCCACCCGGGCTGTCAACACGCCACCACGCCACGCGTCTGTCGACTCGCCGCACATCCCGTCTGTCACGCTGCTTTGAAAACAGGCGCTGAGAGGTGTCAGGTCGGCTTTTTAACGTCAGGATATCAGAGTTGGGAGACGGAGACGGACGGACACACGCGTGTAATTATCTCTTCTGCTCAGCTGATCACAAACTTCTCCGTTTAAAACCTAACTCTGCTTCACGAGCTGCAGGAAGTCTTCAGATCACTGAGAGCGACACGGGGTGAGCATGGAGCAAACACCTGGGTTACACCTGCAGTTCCCTGAGTGTCCACTAGAGTCTGTGTCCAGCAGGGCGTCAGCCCCCATAGAGCTCCATGTTAAAGTCTGAACAACAGAAACAAAGATGTTAACAGTCTGGTCCAGAAACAGTTTGACTGTTTTAATCTGTGACGTCAGATGTCCCGCCCCCGTCTTCCTAATCTCCGCCCACATTTCCAGGTCGTTTATTTCTCCCTCCTCCTAAAAGAAACACATGACGTCTGCCGCTGGGACACAGCTGGAGGCAGAGCACTGACAGTTTGTGACCTTTGGAAATCAGCCAATAGAGAAACCGTCTGTTTGGACTTTAAAACCATTAGTCTGAGTTAATCTGAGAGATTAAGCAGATTATTGAGCCAGCTGCTGAGATTAAGGAGTTATTTATCATGTTTACCACCGAACACAGCGCAGAGACTTCATTTCCTCATCACATATTCAGGAAGTACGAACGCTCCAATCAGCTGAGAGTGTGCTGACATCACAGCCGCCCCCCCACAAAGTTTCCTGTGAACTTTCAGCGTCCTTTAAATATCTGTTGACAGCGTGCAGAGCTCTAATATCAGAGTGTAATGCTCTCTGATGACGGCCGCACGCTTCCACGAGCGTGTAATCTGCCCGCAATTAATTAAAGCACACCCAGCTTTACAGGCCATCCACCGCCAACGCCAGCGCCACGCTCAGCCAGCTGCTGCTTAACTTCTCCACACACACACACACACACACACACACACACACACACACACACACACACACACACACACACCAGGAGGACGACTGAGTGTGTGTGAAAGAGAGAAAACATCTGCAGAGTCAGTCAGTTAATTACCTGCTCCAGTTCACCAGTCCATCAACTCCTCGTCACACACACACACACACACACACACACACACACACACACACACACACACACACACACACACACACACACACACACACACACTTTCCTCTCTTCTTTCTCTCTGTCCCTCTCATCAGACACACTAGGACAGAGTGACATCTTTTTTCAGGATTAGCTCTCGTTAAGGTTCTGATTGTTTTTATCCAAACGTTGAAATTATTTCTCTATTTTCACTGTTTAACTACCTCATCCCAAAGAAACTGGAGATTTAAAGAGAGAAAACAAAATGAAAACTTCCCGCTGCATGACATAAAGCAATGAAGATGTGTTACAAACTGCAGTTCCCTGAGTGTCCACTAGAGGCTGTGTGCAGGAACAGCGTAAAACACATCCACAGCCATTCAAAGAGTGGCCAACATGTTTACAGCAAAAACCAACAGGTTTACGGCAGAAACCAACAAGTTTACGGCAGAAACCAACAAGTTTACAGCAGAAACCAACAAGTTTACAGCAGAAACCAACAGGTTTACGGCAGAAACCAACAAGTTTACGGCAGAAACCAACAAGTTTACAGCAGAAACCAACAAGTTTACAGCAGAAACCAACATGTTTACAGCAGAAACCAACAAGTTTACAGCAGAAACCAACATGTTTACAACAGAAACCAACAAGTTTACAGCAGAAACCAACATGTTTACAGCAGAAACCAACATGTTTACAGCAGAAACCAACACGTTTACAGCAGAAACCAACACGTTTACAGCAGAAACCAACAAGTTTACAGCAGAAACCAACATGTTTACAGCAGAAACCAACAAGTTTACAGCAGAAACCAACATGTTTACAGCAGAAACCAACATGTTTACAGCAGAAACCAACATGTTAACAGCAGAAACCAACACGTTTACAGCAGAAACCAACATAGTTAAATTAGAAACCAACATAGTTATATCAGAAACCAACATAGTTAAATTAGAAACCAACATAGTTATATCAGAAACCAACATAGTTAAATTAGAAACCAACAAGTTTACAGCAGAAACCAACATGTTTATGGCAGAAATCAGAATCAGGTATATAACAGAGCGGAGTGTGAGCAGGCCATTGTATTTAAAATCCTTCCCAGCAGTTTTTGTTTCTTCACAGTGAGTCTTTAAAGGTCGTGAAGTTTTCCTGTCCTTGTTGTGTATTTGACTTTGTCTGAGCTCAGAGCGAGAAGACTGGGAAAAATAACCTGGACACTCTGGAAAAAGTGACACCTCAGCTACAAGTTTCACTCCACAGTCACATATAAGGCATCAAAACAGACGTACGCTTGTTCTGCTTGTGTCAAAGGGTCACAAATGGGCCGACTGTCAGGAAAACGTAACCATTCCCCCATTCACTCCAGTGTCAAACCCTGAGGGTCTTTCTCAGAAGGAAAGGATCACTCATTTTCATCTTGCCGTCCTGGCCACATTTCTGGCTCTACAGACATGAAACTGACATCAGCAGCTTCTTCATTCTTCACACGGTCTAACCCTTTTTCTGACAGCACTTACAATCTTGGCACAAACACAGCGGTTTCAGACCGTGACTTCAGTGGAAATGTTTTGTATATCAACACTCTCAACCAGATCTCTGACGGCAGCTAGTAAACAATGATCGCCATGGTAACATCTGGGTGTAGATGGGCCTCAGCTGACAGAGATATAGAGATATATGATTACACACACACACACACAGGACACAAAGTATCACACTTTAACAGCATTTTCAAGGTCAGACTTCCGTTTTAGCTCATTCAGTTCATTACTTCATTGATTTTCATTCATTCATTCATTCATTTCATCCAATTCATTCAGCCATTTTCAGACATAATGAATTTTTTTTAAAAAGTCACTCAACATCCTCAGCATTCAGCATCAGCAGTTCAGTGTAACCTGCTCCAGAAACTGTGCTGGGGATCCAGAAGGTTCTGGTTGTTTCTGCAGAAACTGCTTTTCTACTTCAGTTTATTTCTCTCTTGTTCTGGACTCAACATCTTTTCTGCTCCTCTGATCCGTGGATCCTCTCATCCTCTGACTAACACGATGTGTCTGAAACCTGAGAGTGTGTGTGTGTGTTCTCTCAGTCAGTCAGTAATTAAAGAGTGTGTGAGCGCTCTGAGGCGTCGCTGAGCTCTGATAACACAGGACGAGGAATCAGAGAGGACTTCTTTACCTATTGATTTGATTAAAGAGGATTAAACATCCTTTAATGAGTTTTACACTCCACTGCACCGCCTCCCATCGGGACCACACACACACACACACACACACACACACACACACACACACACACACACACACACACACACACACACACACAGTTTCTCTCTGTCTGTCTCGGTGAAGGACTCGGTGAAGATGTTTGTTTTCCCTTTGCTGTGGTTAAATCTCCTGACGGCCTGTTTCAGAGCTGACTTCCTGTCTGAGGATGTGTCTCTGTCTCTTTAAATGTTGGATTTTAAACACAGAGCCATTCAGACTCAGAGACCAGTGTGTGTAACTCCTGTCTCGTAGTGGACTCTGCAGTCTTTAAGTTGTTTCCTCCTGACGTCAGAGGTTTGTCTGCTCCAAACATTTCCTCACAAAAAAAAAAAAATGAACAAACTGCGAATGACAAAGGGAGGAGGCTGAACCCGAGGCGTATCTCTGCCTGTCCTGTACATCCTCTAAAATAACCCAGAACACCAGAGACACTAATAAGGAAAAAACCAAGTCTGGATCCTCCTCTCCATTCATTCTAATGGGCAGAGCTGAAAGGGTTTCTCTCTGCGGTTTCACCAACTCCGAGGGCTCGTCATTCAAAAACCGTTAGAGAAACAACAAATCCCTTCAGAGCTTTGTGGAGCAGGGTCCACTCTGTGATCTGAGCAAATCTCAAGCCGATACCATTCATGGCCTCAGACTAGATAGTTTTTGTTTCAGGCAGAAAAATGTAGCCTCATTTTATTTTGAAAGGCAAATAGCTGGCTTCCTGTCTGAGATAGGTGAGGGGTGTCTGTGACTAACTTGTGCAGCTCACTGAGACGAACATTTTGACGTTGGTTTGATCTCTGTACGACTTTCCTACTGCCATTGAGAGCTGTTTGAGTGTGCCTAGGTGGCGCTAGAGAGCACATTTTTGTATCTTAGGGATTTAGTTTTTTGGTCTATCAAATTTTTGGATGAATCTGAGTTTTGTGCTGATTTTGGTGAAGAAATGGAGGAAATAGGGTTTGCTAGATGGTGTTAGCCGCAGACGTCGCCGGTGTTTCAGTGTAAAGTGTTTCCCTGTTAACTGGAGACTGTCAGCTGACTGACAGTGACGTGTTCAGCTGACAGTCTACAGTTAGCACAGTCACTCTTTGCTCCAGAACACCTGTGGCGCTGTAACTGGATAGGAGTTGACTCCACGGTGTCGTAGTGTTTCTGACAGCTGAGCTCAGAACAAACAGACACTTTCTGCTGCTCACGGCTTTGATTCAGAGTTTAAAGAACGAGAACTGGTCTGGATGATCGGGTCTAAGATCAATCTCCTGGACAAAGTGAGGATGAAGGAAGGATAAAAACAGTCTGAACTCTCCTTCTTTCACCAACAGAGGCCTCACAGCTCTCTGAGCTCTCTGACATCCTGAACGTGATCCTCTGCCCCACTTTCTCCTGAGTGGGTGATCACAGAGAGGACACACCGAGTCCTGACAGAGGAACTGTGTGTGTGTGTGTGTGTGTGTGTGTGTGTGTGTGTGTGTGTGTGTGTGTGTGTGTGTGTGTGTGTGTGTGTGTGTGTGTGTGTGTGTGTGTGGCTCTGAAAGCTGAATGGAAGGTGTGGGTGGTGATGTGTTCAGGGACCAGCAGCTGCAGGATTAACCTGTCACAGATTATCAATAATCCGACTTTACATCTCTGAGCCTCTTCACAAAACTCTGCTCCATGATCCTCCTGAAGGAGGCGCTACTGTTCACGTCGTCTCTGTAGACACACACATTGACACAGAGGCCATACATACACACACACATTGACACAGAGGCCATACACACACACACACACACACACACACACACACACACACACACACACACACACACACACACACACTGATCAGTTATCTCAGTAATAATCTGAGGGGCCGTTTTAGGATTAAGTGCATAAGTTTTGTTGAGTTTTGCACCGACCTAAAATTCAAACTTTTGAAAACGGCCCCAGAGTTGGATTTTTCTGAGATGCTGCAGACGCCGTTGCCGTGAAAACAGTAAGGTGCCATTTCCGGTGGAAACAACAGACCAACAGACCATCAGTCCAACAGTCCAACAGACCAACAGACCAACAGACCAACAGTCCAACAGTCCAACAGTCCAACAGTCCAACAGACCAACATACCAACAGACCAACAGTCCAACAGACCATCAGTCCATCAGTTCAACAGACCAACAGACCAACAGTCCAACAGACCAACAGTCCAACAGACCAACAGTCCAACATACCATCAGTCCATCAGTCCAACAGTCCAACAGTCCAACAGACCAACAGTCCAACATTCCAACAGTCCAACATACCAACAGTCCAACAGACCAACAGTCCAACAGTCCAACAGTCCAACAGTCCAACAGTCCAACAGTCCAACATACCAACAGTCCAACAGACCAACAGTCCAACAGACCAACAGTCCAACAGTCCAACAGTCCAACAGTCCAACAGACCAACAGACCAACAGACCAACGGACCAACAGACCAACGGACCAACAGTCCAACAGACCAACGGACCAACAGTCCAACAGACCAACAGACCAACAGACCAACAGTCCAACAGACCAACAGTCCAACAGACCAACAGTCCAACAGTCCAACAGACCAACAGTCCAACAGACCAACAGACCAACAGACCAACAGACCAACGGACCAACAGTCCAACAGACCAACAGACCAACAGTCCATCAGTCCCATTGTTAGGATGGTGGTGATCTACGTGTTGATCTTGTTCTGCTCAATCTGCTGAATCTGTGACTGTCTTTAACTAAATGAGCATCTGTTGCTCCACTCCTGCTCTTAGCCAGGGCTGGCCCTTAGCATAGGCGACCAAGGAGGCCACCCAGGGCGCCATCTTCTGGTGGGGGCGTGAATAAAAATGGGTTGGGTGTTCGTTTGCTGGTGTGAACTAAAAGAGGAGGAGGGATGTCTGAGCGATGCTGACTTGGCCCTTTTATTTCCGGACGTGTAAGAACTTGTTGATTGTTTACCGTCTGTTTACAGTATTCTGGAGGAACGTAGCAGTGTGTTGTTTAGTTTAGACCTGTTTCAAGTGTGTGATGTCACCAGTCCGTGGTCGTCTTTACTTTTATTGACTTCATCGCTTCAACAGGACGAGCGCAGGGCGACTTCACGGTAATAAAACCAGTTGAACTTAGCGATTTTAAACATCGTCATTTAGTCTAAATTGAATAAACGACCTCGTCTCTATCCATCCTGCCAGTTTTAAGATTTGCTGCATTGTTTTTATTTTCACTAAAGTTCTGTTTGTAAAGTTTTAGTGCGCATTGAAGTAATAAAGAATGTTTATATGTTTATCTTCACAGTTTATTATGTATTTATTTTGTTGTACATATGTTTGTGTGTTTGCGTGTTTGCCTCAGAGGGCGGAGGGCAGGGGGTGGCGCGTTTTTGTCTTTCGCCCAGGGCGCCTGCTGAGCTAGGGCCAGCCCTGCTCTGAGCATTCACCAACACACCAGATGATCGGCCCAACTCTACTTCAGAGGAGATCTACCAAAAGCTGCTTCAGGACAGGACAGTTATAGCGCCACCTACAGGCCTGGCATGCTCACTGCAGGATTTTTTTCACTGTGTTTTCAGATGAAACGTGTAAACGGGGCCTGAGTGATAATCTGACTGCATCTCTCCACCTGCTGAGGCCTTAAAGCGCTGCGTTAGGAAAAAGCTCGTCTAACGGCGCTCTGTCCCCGCCATGATTGACAATAAGGGCCTCATGATCACACACACACACACACACACACACACACACTCACACTCAGAGTGTGACAGCACACAGATAAACACGTCAGGACTCACAGCGAGGCTCCCCAGGGAGTCCTCCCCCCCCGCCTCACACAGCCACCATCCATCATTAAACAGAGTCACTCTCAGCCTCTTCACGTGAACAAAGCTTCGCTCGCCATCCCCACCCCCCCCTCGCCACCCCCCCTCACTGAGCGATAACGGGGTTTGATGTTGGCGGCGTCTCTTTTCTCTGCCGCTGTCGGCCATTGTTAGCCTTCTGAGTTATTAGCAGCTTTCAGCGCCGCCGCTGCTCGCTGTCACTTTCGTTAGCCGCCGCTACTCGCTGTCACTTTCGTTAGCCGCCGTTAGCCTGACAGCAGCAGAGTTAATTAGCCCGGCTAATGGGAGCGGCTGTTTGTCCGGATCTGACGTTTGAGGAGAGGAGGGAAAACAAACAAATCCAGCTCTTCATTAGTGTGTGTGACAGCCTGTGTGTGTGTGTGTGTGTGTGTGTGTGTGTGTGTGTGTGTGTGTGTGTGTGTGTGTGTGTGTGTGTGTGTGTGTGTGTGGTAATGCCTCTTTATCTGGTCTCTTTCTAACGCCACAACAGATCAGTCTGAGTCCTCTTCAGCTCCGGGTGTAACAGATCCTGGTTTCAGGAGACACACACACACACACACACACACACACACACACACACACACACACACACACACACACAGAAACCATCAAAACATTAAACATAAAGCTTAAACGCCCTGTTTTTCTTTCCTTCTCCTGTTTCCTATTTCCTTGCCCTCCTTCCTTATCCAGTGTTCTCTTTCCTTCCTATGTTTCCTTCCCCATTTCCTGCTTCCTTATCTTGTTTGCTTCTTCTCTTTCCTTTTCCTGTGTCTTTTTTGTGTGTTTCCTTCCTGTGTTTCCTTCCTGTGTTTCCTTCCTGTGTGTCCTTCCTGTGTGTCCTTCCTGCGTGTCCTCCTAGTGTGTGTTTCCTTCCTGTGTTTCCTTCCTGTGTTTCCTTCTTGTGTGTCCTTCCTGTGTGTCCTTCCTGCGTGTCCTCCTAGTGTGTGTTTCCTTCCTGTGTTTCCTTCCTGTCTTTCCTTCCTGTGTGTTTCCTTCCTGTGTGTTTCCTTCCTGTGTCTCCTTCCTGTGTTTCCTTCCTGTGTTTCCTTCCTGTGTTTCCTTCTTGTGTGTCCTTCCTGTGTGTCCTTCCTGCGTGTCCTCCTAGTGTGTGTTTCCTTCCTGTGTTTCCTTCCTGTCTTTCCTTCCTGTGTCTCCTTCCTGTGTCTCCTTCCTGTGTCTCCTTCCTGTGTTTCCTTCCTGTGTGTTTTCTTCCTGTGTGTTTCCTTCCTGTGTGTTTCCTTCCTGTGTCTCCTTCCTGTGTCTCCTTCCTGTGTCTCCTTCCTGTGTCTCCTTCCTGTGTCTCCTTCCTGTGTTTCCTTCCTGTGTGTCCTTCCTGTGTGTCTCCTTCCTGTGTCTCCTTCCTGTGTGTTGTCAGCAGCTGTCACCTGGAGGTGATGGGAGCAGCGGAGGTCTGTGAATATTACCTGGCCATCAGGTGAGAGTAATTACTGAGCCCAGGTGGTGACAGGAAGTGAGAGGAAACAGACTCACTGAGCGCTGAGGTCCAGACGGGCCACAGCCCAGAACATCAGGGACACAAACTTTCTACAGGGAGGAGAGGAGAGGAGAGGAGAGGAGAGGAGAGGAGAGGAGAGGAGGAGAGGAGAGGAGAGGAGAGGAGAGGAGAGGAGAGGAGAGGAGAGGAGAGGAGAGGAGAGGAGAGGAAAGGAGTCTCTCCTTCTTCCTCCCTCCTTGCCTGTCCTGTCTCCTTCTTCCCTCCCTCCTCTCCCCTCGTCTCTCTGAACCGCTCTCGGCCTCTGGTCCATGGATCAGGACTGATCTCGGCTCTTTGTCAGCGGCGTCTTCGTGGACTCTGCCTGTCCGAGATAACGTCGTCGTCAGCTCCTGAGCTCAGAGATTTACAGCTCAGTGACAAGCAGCAGGCCAGCCGTCACACACACACACACACACACACACACACACACACACACACACACACATACACTGAACGCCCCCTGTGCTGGCTGCCTTTGTGCCTTTGTGCCTCTGTGTTTGGCGTCCTGGCTCTGAGGCTGTCAGAGGACAGGTGTGTGTCATTATTTCACCTGAGATAAACACACACACTCTGCCCACCATCAGAGAGCACAGTGTGTGTGTGTGTGTGTGTGTGTGTGTGTGTGTGTGTGTGTGTGTGTGTGTGTGTGTGTTATTGTGGCTCTGACGGTCCAATCAGAGAGCAGAGCTGACAGCAGGTCCCTTGCTCTGTATCAGAGGTTCAGATGAAGCTTCAGAGCTCGTTAATGCTGAGATGCTAATCACTTCCTGCTGTCCGCACACATTTCCCATGATGCTCTGGAAAGACCGCCTCTGAGGGGGACTCACCAAGACCAGATCCCTGCTGCTGTCAGCACCAAGAACTGTTCCAATGAGTCCCTCTGTCTGCTCCGTCTGAAGCTCTGACCCTCTGCTCGCTCTGACCCTCAGCTCGCTCTGACCCTCAGCTCGCTCTGACCCCCAGCTCGCTCTGACCCCCAGCTCGCTCTGACCCCCAGCTCGCTCTGACCCTCAGCTCGCTCTGAGCCTCAGCTCGCTCTGACCCTCAGCTCGCTCTGACCCTCAGCTCGCTCTGACCCCCAGCTCGCTCTGACCCCCAGCTCGCTCTGACCCCCAGCTCGCTCTGACCCTCAGCTCGCTCTGAGCCTACTTAAAGCCTGAAGCTGTGGTAAACATGGTGAACATGGTTAGTGCAGTGAACACTGTGAACGTGGTGAACGTGGCGAGCGTGGAGAGCGTGGAGAGCGTGGAGAGCGTGGCGAGCGTGGAGAGCGTGGCGAGCGTGGCGAGCGTGGAGAGCATGGTGAGGGTCCTGATGTGGCCACATGTGGTGGTCGTTGCTCGTGATGCTCTGCCTCCATGAGCGTCAGCAGAGAGTGTTAAACGCTCGCTGTGTTAACGACCTTTTGTTATCAGCACACACACACTTGTGCTAAAGTGTGTGTGTGTGTGTGTGAGCTGAGGGAGCAGCAGCTAATGATGCGTGAAGGCGGCGTATGGAGGCCTGGCTGATATTTACATTTGACAGATATATGTCATGGCGGTGGCGGTGGCGGTGGCGGTGGCGGTGGCGGTGGGGGCCTCATTTCCTGGTATTATCGTGTGGTCCAGATTGACTCTGCTCCTCTCTCATCACAGCCTCTCAGAGGTAAATTAGGCGGCGTTTGATTCATGCCCTCATGGCGCCCTAATGTGGCGCCGTAATGTGGCGCCGTAATGTGGCGGCACTTTGCTGTGCGATGAGGCGCGGCGGGTTCTGAGCGTGTTCTCTCCGAGCGACAAACACAGGAAACAGGATTACAGAGAGGAGGCTTATTATCATAAACGCCGCTCACAGACGGCGTGCTGGACTCTAATCCACCCGCTGAGACACAGACCACATCAGGCTGGACCCTGATGGGTCAGAGGAAGACCCTGCAGGACTCAGAGCCGCTCACCTTATCTGCTCATTCACCACAAAAACTGATCTGTTCTCCTGATCTGGGTCCTCCTCAGGCGCCCGCTGCTCCGTCTGCCGGCCAATCAGGTATCAGGACATCAGAGTCCAGCGCTCAGCGGCTTCAGGGGGAGCGAGGGGGGGGAGATAACGAGGCGAGTCAGTGTTTGGTGAAATGTTAGAGAATAAATCAACAATCAGAGACATCGTTAAGAAAAGAGAATAATTTCAATTAAAGGATCAATATGTCGCTCCAAACCGTCCGTAGGTGAGAGTGAAAGGTTGTCTCTGTGTCTGCTCTGTGATTGGCTGAGTCTGTCTGTGTCTGTCTGTGTCTGCTCTGTGATTGGCTGTGTCTGTCTGTGATTGGCTGAGTCTGTCTGTGTCTGCTCTGTGATTGGCTGTGTCTGTCTGTGTCTGCCCTGTGATTGGCTGTGTCTGTCTGTGTCTGCCCTGTGTCTGCCCTGTGATTGGCTGGAGACCAGTCCAGATGTACCCCTCCTTTCACCCAATGACAGCTGCTAACAGCGTTAGCGGCTAACGGCTAATGATGGTGAACATATGCGCCTCCTAAAAACACCAGGAGCAGTGTTTGGTTTCTCCCTCAGACGTTTCTCCCTCAGACATTTCTCCTTCAGACGTTTCTCCTTCAGACGTTTCTCCCTCAGAAGTTTCTCCTTCAGACACCGCTCGGAGCCCAGGCAGCGCAGGAACAGGAGGTGACGGTTCGACTCCCTCTGTGAGCTGAGTCAGCAGAAACTGAGCAGGAGGAAGGAGCAGCTCTGAGCCAGCAGACCAGGAGGTCAGAGGTCAACCAGGCTCCTCTTCATCCTCCTGCTCCTTCTGATCCTCCTCCTCCTGTTCTTTCTGCTTTTCCTCTTCTTCCTGCTCCTCTTTATCCTCCCTTTTCTTCTGCTCCTCCTCCTGCTCCTTTCTCCCCCATTTTTCTTCTTTTCTCTCCTCCTCCTCCTCCTCCTGCTTCTGCTCCTTTCTCCCCCAGGTCCCTTCTCCTCCTGGTCCTCCTCCCCCCCTGCTCCTTTCAACTCCTTTCTCCTCCTCCTCTCCCTGCTCTTTTCTACTCCTGCTCCCGCTGCTCCTCTACTTGCTCCTTTATCTTCCACCTTTTTCCTCCTTTTTCCTCCTTTCTCCTCCCTCTTCTCCTGCTCCTTTCTCCACCTCTTCCTGCTCCTTTCTCCTCCTCCTCCTCCTCCTGCTCCTCCTCCTGTGGTGGTCTCTGGGGACCTGTGTTGATCCTGGTCTAATCCCGTCCTGTGGTCTCAGCTCAGTGGACTGTAATGAGGTCTAAAGCCGCCCCCCCTGATAATCCAGCTGACGGCCTCCTGATGACTCCCTGAGCTCCGTGAGGAGACGCAGAAATCTTCATTTGCTGTTCAAACAGAAAAACAGGAGGCGAGGAGTCAGTGCTAATGATTTAATTACAGAGCTAAGCTCCTCAGAGGAGGCGCTCAGAGGAGGCGCTCAGAGGAGGCGCTCAGAGGAGGTGCTCAGAGGAGGCGCTCAGAGGAGGTGCTCGGAGGAGGCGCTCAGAGGAGGTGCTCGGAGGAGGCGCTCGGAGGAGGCGCTCGGAGGAGGCGCTCGGAGGAGGCGCTCGGAGGAGGCGCTCAGAGGAGGTGCTCAGAGGAGGCGCTCAGAGGAGGCGCTCAGAGGATGAAGCTGGTCTGGGGGACTGGATCCTGAGGTGGTTTCTGGGACTGAGCTCCTCCCAGTGATGGATTCTGTTTTCCCATCAGCCCCAGCGCGGTGTTTGCTCAGCGGCTTCAGTCACACATGGTGGCTCCGCCCTGATCGGCGGCGGCGTGCTCTGCTAATGAGCTCATTAAGGGAAGTGATTGTTAGTTATTAGAGCTAACGTGCCCCCCCCCCTCCCCCGCCTGATGGAGGAGGTAACGAGCTCTGGGGGGGGTAACGAGACGTTTACGAGACAGAGAGACAGAGGGGGGGGTTGATAAAGACCACAGACGGTTTCTAAAACGAAGCTTTTATTTTTGCTCTTCACGCTCCAAACATCAGACACAGTCAGCTCTGAGTCACAGAACGCCATCAGCTCAGAGGGCGCCCCCTGCTGGAGACACAGTCAGCTCTGAATGTCTGCTGCTCAGTGTCGGTCAGAAAGCGTCTATCAGGTGGCGTCCGTCAGACGGTGTCCGTCAGACGGCGGTGTCCGTCAGACGGCGGTGTCCGTCAGACGGCGTCCGTCAGACAGCGTCCGTCAGACGGCGTCTATCAGACGGCGTCACAGCTGGAGCTCGAAGGTGTCGTGTGGCGTGGCCTGAGGCAGCGCGTTGAGCTCCACGTTGAGCTGACCCTGACTGCGAGAGCGTGACAGCAGCAGCGAGGGCAGAGTGTAACGCTGAGTCCACCTGCCCCGAGAAAACCTCCCACCTGAGGACACAACAGCACACCTGGTGTTAGCGCGAGGAACTGCAGCCACGTCCACAGCTGGACTCTCTCAGAGCGGCACCACAGACGATCAGCTGACCTGAGCTGGCGTCCTGCTTGGTGAAGACGTCCGTGCAGCCGCTCCAGTAGTGGACCGCCGTCTTCCCGTGGTAGTCCCTGAGTCCAGGTTTGGCTTCTGACGGGGACAAGGAGGACACAGAGGACACAGAGGACACAGAGGACACAGAGAGGACACAGAGGACAGAGGACACAGAGAGGACACAGAGGACACAGAGGACACAGAGGACACAGAGAGGACACAGAGGACAGAGGACACAGAGGACACAGAGAGGACACAGAGGACACAGAGGACACAGAGGACACAGAGGACACAGAGGACAGAGAACACAGAGAGGACACAGACAACACAGAGGACACAGAGAGGACACAGAGGACACAGAGAGGACACAGAGGACACAGAGGACAGAGAGGACACAGAGAGGACACAGAGGACACAGAGGACACAGAGAGGACACAGAGGACACAGAGGACACAGAGGACACAGAGGACACAGAGAGGACACAGAGGACAGAGGACACAGAGGACACAGAGAGGACATAGAGAACACAGAGAGGACACAGAGGACACAGAGGACACAGAGGACACAGAGGACAGAGAACTCAGAGAGGACACAGACAACACAGAGGACACAGAGAGGACACAGAGGACACAGAGGACACAGAGGACACAGAGAGGACACAGAGGACACAGAAGACACAGAGGACAGAGGACACAGAGAGGACACAGAGGACACAGAGGACACAGAGAGGACACAGAGGACACAGAGGACACAGAGAGGACATAGAGAACACAGAGAGGACACAGAGGACACAGAGGACACAGAGGACAGAGAACACAGAGAGGACACAGACGACACAGAGGACACAGGGAGGACACAGAGAGGACACAGAGGACAGAGGACACAGAGAGGACACAGAGGACACAGAGAGGACACAGAGGACACAGAGGACACAGAGAGGAGACAGAGAGGACACAGAGGACACAGAGGACACAGAGGACAGAGAGGACAGAGGACACAGAGGACACAGAGGACAGAGGACAGAGGACACAGAGGACACAGAGGACACAGAGGACAGAGAGGACAGAGGACACAGAGGACACAGAGGACACAGAGGACAGAGAGGACAGAGGACACAGAGGTCACAGAGGACACAGAGGACAGAGGACAGAGGACACAGAGGACACAGAGGACACAGAGGACAGAGAGGACAGAGGACACAGAGGACACAGAGGACACAGAGAGGTCACAGAGGACACAGAGGACACAGAGAGGACACAGAGAACAGAGGACACAGAGGACAGAGGACACAGAGAGGACACAGAGGACACAGAGAGGACACAGAGGACACAGAGGACAGAGGACACAGAGAGGACACAGACGACACAGAGGACACAGAGGACAGAGGACAGAGAGGACACAGACGACACAGAGGACACAGAGAGGACACAGAGGACACAGAGGACACAGAGGACACAGAGAGGACACAGAGGACAGAGGACACAGAGAGGACACGGAGGACACAGAGAGGACACAGAGGACACAGAGGACACAGAGGACACAGAGGACACAGAGAGGACACAGAGGACACAGAGGACACAGAGAGGACACAGAGGACACAGAGGACACAGAGGACACAGAGGATACAGAGGACACAGAGGACACAGAGGACAGAGGACAGAGGACACAGAGGACACAGAGGACACAGAGGACAGAGAGGACAGAGGACACAGAGGACACAGAGGACAGAGGACACAGAGGACACAGAGGACACAGAGGACAGAGAGGACAGAGGACACAGAGGACACAGAGGACAGAGGACACAGAGGACACAGAGGACAAAGAGGACACAGAGGACACAGAGAGGACACAGAGGACAGAGGACACAGAGAGGATACAGAGAGGACACAGAGGACAGAGGACACAGAGAGGACACAGAGGACACAGAGAGGACACAGAGGACAGAGGACACAGAGGACACAGAGAGAACACAGAGGACACAGAGAGAACACAGAGGACACAGAGGACACAGAGGACAGAGAGGACAGAGAGGACAGAGGACACAGAGGACACAGAGGACAAAGAGGACAGAGAGGACAGAGGACACAGAGGACACAGAGGACAGAGAGGACAGAGGACACAGAGGACACAGAGGACACAGAGGACACAGAGGACAGAGGACACAGAGGACACAGAGGACACAGAGGACACAGAGAGGACACAGAGGACAGAGAGGACACAGAGAGGACACAGAGGACAGAGGACACAGAGAGGACACAGAGGACACAGAGGACACAGAGAGGACACAGAGGACACAGAGGACACAGAGAGGACACAGAGGACACAGAGGACACAGAGGACACAGAGAGAACACAGAGGACACAGAGGTCACAGAGGACAGAGAGAGGACCGAAGGACACAGAGGACACAGAGGACAGAGGACACAGAATGGACACAGAGGACACAGAGAGGACACAGAGGACACAGAGGACAGAGGACACAGAGAGGACACAGAGGACACAGAGCGGACACACAGGACAGAGAATGGGCACAGAGGACACAGAGAGGACACAGAGGACACAGAGAGGTCACAGAGGACACAGAGGACACAGAGAGGACACAGAGAACAGAGGACACAGAGGACACAGAGGACACAGAGGACACAGAGGACACAGAGAGGACACAGAGGACAGAGGACACAGAGAGGACACGGAGGACACAGAGAGGACACAGAGGACACAGAGGACACAGAGGACACAGAGAGGACACAGAGGACACAGAGGACACAGAGAGGACACAGAGGACACAGAGGACACAGAGGACACAGAGGATACAGAGGACACAGAGGACACAGAGGACAGAGGACAGAGGACACAGAGGACACAGAGGACACAGAGGACAGAGAGGACAGAGGACACAGAGGACACAGAGGACAGAGGACACAGAGGACACAGAGGACACAGAGGACAGAGAGGACAGAGGACACAGAGGACACAGAGGACAGAGGACACAGAGGACACAGAGGACAAAGAGGACACAGAGGACACAGAGAGGACACAGAGGACAGAGGACACAGAGAGGATACAGAGAGGACACAGAGGACAGAGGACACAGAGAGGACACAGAGGACACAGAGAGGACACAGAGGACAGAGGACACAGAGGACACAGAGAGAACACAGAGGACACAGAGAGAACACAGAGGACACAGAGGACACAGAGGACAGAGAGGACAGAGAGGACAGAGGACACAGAGGACACAGAGGACAAAGAGGACAGAGAGGACAGAGGACACAGAGGACACAGAGGACAGAGAGGACAGAGGACACAGAGGACACAGAGGACACAGAGGACACAGAGGACAGAGGACACAGAGGACACAGAGGACACAGAGGACACAGAGAGGACACAGAGGACAGAGAGGACACAGAGAGGACACAGAGGACAGAGGACACAGAGAGGACACAGAGGACACAGAGGACACAGAGAGGACACAGAGGACACAGAGGACACAGAGAGGACACAGAGGACAGAGGACACAGAGGACACAGAGAGAACACAGAGGACACAGAGGTCACAGAGGACAGAGAGAGGACCGAAGGACACAGAGGACACAGAGGACAGAGGACACAGAATGGACACAGAGGACACAGAGAGGACACAGAGGACACAGAGGACAGAGGACACAGAGAGGACACAGA
>NW_027437187.1:38502439-38552439 GCF_033239565.1 Halichoeres trimaculatus
CATAATAAAGGTGATGATTGACAGCTGTGCTGACAAATGAAGCTCCTGCGTGTTTTTAAGGAGGAACCAAGACAAGAGGCTGACCTTTACAGGACGGTCACTAACTGGGCCCAAAATGAGGGGCGTGGACCATGAAAAGGCCGCTCCTCTCAGCTCAGGTGTGTCTTTAGCACCTGTGAACTCTCAGCCCCTCCTCCCCCTGACTGAGTGTGTGTGAGGTGTGTGTGTATATGAGATGTGTGTGTGGACAGGAGCTGTCAGTCCGGTGTGTGTGGATCTCGAGGTGTCAGCAGAGATCTGCATGGCTGCTCTCTGAGCTCTCAGAGTCTGTGAGGCGTGAGGAGACGAGTCCCTGAACGACTGAATATCAATTTAAAATCTCCATCTGATCCACACACACACACACTAACACACACACACACACACACACACACACACACACACACACACACACACACACACACACACACACACACGCCGTTTTTTCCTTGACCTGTGAATAAAATATAAACGAACATGTAAACACTCATGTGTGTATGTATGTGTGTGTATGTGTGTGTGTGTGTGTGTGTGTGTGTGTGTGTGTGTGTGTGTGTGTGTGTATGAGACGTGTGATCCTGACATGTTTCTGCTCCTCAGTCGTTCCTGATGAAGACTCTTCAGCTCAGCTTCATCTTCATCATCCTCATCACAGGTGTGACTCTGTTTGCTGTGATCTGATTGGTCAGAGTGTGAGGTGGGCGGACTCACTGTAGGTGTGGATCAGGGCGTGGACGATGTGCAGGTGTCCGTGGATGGAGGCCAGGTGGAGCGCGGTGTAACCCTGGAAACAGACGGAGTTTAAACTTTGATGATTCTCCAGATTTACCTGTTCGCTCTGACTGAGTTCATGTTCCTGCTCAGTCTCAGATCCTCCTCACCCCGACCGGCTCAGTTTGCCTGAGCTCTGGGACTTTTCATATATTTTTATTATTTCTTTTTATATTTTTTTGTTTTCTTTGGTTATTGTTTTGTTGTTGTGACTCAGAGTGGACAGTAAAAAGACAAACACGTTTCCAAACTCTGCACGTGACGGTGAACTCCTGAACCTGACCCTGACAGCTCGCTGAGGCTGGACACAAAAAAAAAAAAACACTTTTTCATAAATATTTCCTCCTTTAGTTTCTGAATATTTTCCTTTTAAAAGTCTTTTCTTTGATTGTCTTGAATAATTTTAAGTTTTCGTTTTATTATCGGAGATAAAATAACCGGGCGGTAAAAACAGAGACGGTGAGCTGACTTTTTTTAGACTTCTTCTTTTTTTTTCTAAACGAAACGTTCAGACTTGGATCTGGTTTTTGTTTCGAAGTCAGATCTGTTAAGTTTTCCTGAACGGTCTTTTTCTAGAAGGATCTGTCGGGGGCCTTGGACCCTGTCCGTCCTGGACCTGGTCTCCCTGCTCATGAACTTTCTGATCAACAGAAACAAACTGTCCCGAGTCCAGAGGACTGGCTCTGCGCTAACATGGCCTCCTGTTGATCCCTTTACCCATCAAGCTTTGTGACCTCTTCAGGGGGACTCATGGGACCCCCGTGCTGGCCCTCAGGGAGATCAGAGTCCTGGTCTCAGAGCATCCTGGTCTTCAGTGGATCCTGGACCTGCTCTCTGAAATCACTCTGAGGTGATCAGCTCTCAGTCGCTGGGAGACGAACCAGAGCGCGCAGAGGATGAGGAGGAGGAGGAAGAAACCTGTCACTGAGGATCCTCTGAGCGGCCGTCAGCCTGCCGCCCCCCCCCCCCCCCCCCCCCCCCTATCATCATCATCCTCGTCTTCATCGTTTGTTCACATTAACACCAACGAGTCCCTGAGGACCAGCCACCCGTCATCCTGTCAGAGAGCCCGGCAAACGCTCAACAGACGCTCCGTCAGTGCTCCTTAAACACGGCTAACTGACAGTCAGAAGACGGCCTGAAGTCGGACTGATGTCGGAGTGAAGTGGGTTTGATGTTGGAGTGAAGTGGGTTTGATGTTGGAGTGAAGTGGGTTTGATGTTGGAGTGAAGTCGGTTTGAAGTCGGGGCTGATTAAGACGACGAGTCTGAAGTTTGTCTCATGGTGACGCTAAACGAGCCCTCCAGGATGTTTGAAGTCTGAAACAGGGACTGTCAGAGCCCTGTCAGCTTCACACACACACACACGTCACATCTGTGTGTCTGTGTGTCAAGAATCAAGCAGCACACACACTTCACATCTGTGTGTGTGTTCACTGATGGCTGTGACTGTGAGGCGAGTGTCTTCTGTGAGTTTCTGCTGAACATGAAGGATTCTGATGTTTGGACAAATAGACGCTAAACATCCAGACTAAACGCTCACACACACACACACACACACACACACACACACACACACACACACACACACACACACACACACACACACACACACACACACCTGTTTGTCTCAGTCTGGATGTGTGAATCTCTCAGACTCATAAATAGGATGAGATCAGATCAAATGAGATTAGATTTGATCAGACGAGATGAGATAAGAAGTGTATTAGCTTCGTGTTAGCTTCGTGTTAGCTTCGTGTTAGCTGTGTGTTAGCTGTGTGTTAGCTGTGTGTTAGCTGTGTGTTAGCTTCGTGATAGCCTTGTGTTAGCTTCGTGTTAGCTGTGTGTGAGCCAAGTGCTAGCTGAGTGATAGCTGTGTGTTGGCTAATTGTTAGCTTTATGTTACCTGAGTGTTAGCTGAGTGTTAGCAGAGTGTTAGCTGAGTGTTAGCTGTGTGTTAGCTGAGTGTTAGCTTATGTTACCTGAGTGTTAGCTGAGTGTTAGCAGAGTGTTAGCTGAGTGTTAGCTGTGTGTTAGCTGAGTGTTAGCTTTGTATTAGCTGAGTGTTAGCTGGGTGTTAGCTGAGTGTTGGCTTTGTATTGAATGAGTGTTACCTGGGTGTTAGCTAAGTGTTAGCTGTGTGTAAGCTGAGTGTAAGCTGTGTGTTAGCTGAGTGTAAGCTGTGTATTAGCTGTGTATTAGCAGAGTGTTAGCTGTGTATTAGCTGAGTGTTAGCTGTCTATTAGCTGTGTATAAGCAGAGTGTTAGCTGTGTATTAGCTGTGTATTAGCAGAGTGTTAGCTGTGAGTTAGCTGTCTATTAGCTGTGTTTTAGCAGAGTGTTAGCTGTGAGTTAGCTGAGTGTTGGCTGTCTATTAGCTGTGCATTAGCAGAGTGTAAGCTGTGTATTAGCTGTGTTTTAGCAGAGTGTTAGCTGTGTATACGCTGTGTTTTAGCAGAGTGTTAGCTGTGAGTTAGCTTATGTTAGCTGTGTATTAGCGGTGTATAAGTAGAGTGTTAGCTGTGTATTAGCTGTGTTTTAGCAGAGTGTTAGCTGTGTATTAGCTGTGTTTTAGCAGAGTGTTAGCTGTGTATTAGCTTTGTTTTAGCAGAGTGTTAGCTGTGTATTAGCTGTGTTTTAGCAGAGTGTTAGCTGTGTATTAGCTGTGTTTTAGCAGAGTGTTAGCTGTGTATTAGCTGTGTATTAGCAGAGTGTTAGCTGTGTATTAGCTGTGTATTAGCAGAGTGTTAGCTGTGTATTAGCTGTGTTTTAGCCGAGTGTTAGCTGTGTATTAGCTGTGTTTTAGCCGAGTGTTAGCTGTGTATAAGTTGTGTATTAGCTGAGTGTTAGCTGTGTATTAGCTGTGTTTTAGCAGAGTGTTAGCTGTGTATTAGCAGAGTGTTAGCTGTGTATTAGCAGAGTGTTAGCTGTGTATTAGCTGTGTATTAGCAGAGTGTTAGCTGTGTATTAGCTGTGTTTTAGCAGAGTGTTAGCTGTGTATTAGCTGAGTGTTAGCAGAGTGTTAGCTGTGTATAAGCTGTGTATTAGCTGAGTGTTAGCTGTGTATTAGCTGTGTTTTAGCAGAGTGTTAGCTGTGTATAAGCTGTGTATTAGCTGAGTGTTAGCTGTGTATTAGCTGTGTTTTAGCAGAGTGTTAGCTGTGTATTAGCTGTGTATTAGCTGAGTGTTAGCTGTGTATTAGCTGTGTTTTAGCAGAGTGTTAGCTGTGTATTAGCTGTGTTTTAGCAGAGTGTTAGCTGTGTATTAGCTGTGTATTAGCTGAGTGTTAGCTGTGTATTAGCTGTGTTTTAGCAGAGTGTTAGCTGTGTATTAGCAGAGTGTTAGCTGTGTATTAGCAGAGTGTTAGCTGTGTATTAGCTGTGTATTAGCAGAGTGTTAGCTGTGTATTAGCAGAGTGTTAGCTGAGTGTTAGCTGTGTATTAGCTGTGTATTAGCAGAGTGTTAGCTGTGTATTAGCAGAGTGTTAGCTGTGTATTAGCAGAGTGTTAGCTGTGTATTAGCAGAGTGTTAGCTGTGAGATAGCTGTGTTTTAAGGGTGTTTTTGTTGTTGAATCCTCAGTTGGACTGTGACAGCCCCTCTCCCCCACATATATGTCTGACACAGTGTGTGTGTGTGTGTGTGTGTGTGTGTGTGTGTGTGTGTGTGTGTGTGTGTGTGTGTGTGTGTATGTGTGTGTGTGTGTGTTGTTTAACAAGCATAAACAGACTTACCCCCTTCATAGAGACGGAGAGCAGCAGCAGGAGGGTCAGACAGAGACAGAGAGAGGATCAGACTCAGTTCACAGCTGGACTCAGGGAATCTACACACACACTGTGAGCTTCACACTCTGAGCTACACACTCTGAGCTACACACACCCTGAGCTACACACACTCTGAGCTACACACACCCTGAGCTACACACACTCTGAGCCACACACTCTGAGGATCATTGAGACCACCAGGGTCACAAATACACTCACGTGCTGGTGTGGACACAGACCACCAGGAGGACCACGGACGAGAAGGAGGCAGAGTGAGGAAGAGGAGCAGGTTTTAACCCCATGTGTGGAGAAACATTTGTCTTCAGACTGGTTGATGTGGTTCTCACACACACACACACACACACACACACACACACACACACACACACACACACACACACACTCACCGATCTGGCGTTGACGTCGGCCCCAGAGCGAAGCATCATGTCCACGGCCTCCTGACGGCCCTGCTTGGCGGCCCAGTGAAGAGCCGTCTGAAAACACACACACACACACACACACACACACACACACACACACACACACACACACACACACACACACACACACACACACAAACACACACTGAAGCTACTGTTGAGCACTGAGACTGACTGCCAGGTACCGAGCATCTGTACCGTACCGTTTCCAATGAGGGGGGTACCGTCCCTGCCCGTAGCACTTTGAAACGGTACAGGTGTGTTTCTGTCTTTCTCAGGGTGGTTGCTGCCTTTTATAAAATGGATTTTCTGAAAGTGACCTCACAGAAAAACCAGCCCAAAGCCGCTCAGAATAAGCAGACATGGCAACCCTGCAGTCAGTGAGCAGAGGGGGAGCAGAGGGAGCAGAGGGAGCAGAGGAGGAGCAGAGGACCCTGAGTCTGGAGTCGGTGAGTTTTTCTGCTCACTAAGATGAATTCTCAGCAGCTCTCGTCAGGCTGTCAGGTGAAAATGAATCTAATACGCTCAGAGGAAGAGAGAATAAAGCACAGAGGTGGTTATAAACCCCGGCTCTGTCTGAGGTTAAAGCTTTTAGATAAAGGAAAAAAAACCTTTGGATGTTTTTTTTTAATGATCTAAATTTGGTTCGTTAACGTGCCCAGCCTCATGTCTCCTCCCTCCTCTGCAGAAAGCTCTCCTCCACACGGCTTTGTTTCATTCCTGCACACGTTTGACAACTCAAAGAGTAATGTTTGTCAAATTAAAGACGATCTCGTTACAGTTTCTATCTTTAGAGAGGTTTCAGAGTAACTTCCTGTTAAACTGAATCTGCAGGAGGTAAATTTCCCTCTGAGCTCAGAGCGGCTCAGAGCTGCTGCTCAGGAAACTCAAGCTCATCTGCTCTGAGTTCGTTTCTGAAGAACAGCGTGTCTCTGACTCTGTGTTTGATTTTAGACCCAGTGTGTCCCCAAACGTCTGAAGCTGCCATGTCTCAGTGTCTCAACATCTCAGTGTCTCAGTGTCTCAGAATCTCAGTGTCTCACTGTCTCAGTGTCTCAGAATCTCAGTGTCTCAGTGTCTCAACATCTCAGTGTCTCAGTGTCTCAGTGTCTCAGAATCTCAGTGTCTCAGTGTCTCAACATCTCAGTGTCTCAACGTCTCAGTGTCTCAACGTCTCAGTAACTCAGCGTCTCAGTGTCTCAGTGTCTAAACGTCTCAGTGTCTCAGTTTCTCAGTATCAGAGTGTCTCAGAATCTCAGTGTCTCACTGTCTCAGTGTCACAGTGTCTTAACATCTCAGTGTCTCAACGTCTCAGTGTCTCAACGTCTCAGTAACTCAGCGTCTCAGTGTCTCAGCGTCTCAGTGTCTAAACGTCTCACTGTCTCAGTGTCTCAGCATCTCACTGTCTCAGTGTCTCAATTACTCAGTGTCTCAGTGTCTCAGTGTCTCAACGTCTCAGTGTCTCAGTTTCTCAGTATCAGAGTGTCTCAGTGTCTCAGTGTCTCAGTGTCTCAGTTTCTCAGTGTCTCATCGGCTCAGTTTCCTAGTGTCTCTGTGTCCCAGCGTTTTTCATTTTCAGTGTCTTTGGATCTCAGAGGAAGGATCGTGATCCAGCTTAGTTTTTATCACTAACTCATGTAAAGACTCAGACCAACAAAGACAGGACTCCAGGGCTAAGACACCACACACACTGTTCTGTATCAGGAAAGGACAATAAAAAGGATGCTAATGCTAACAGAAAGTGCTAACACCATGACATCACTACAAACACAGAGTGAACTTACAAACTGGAAACAGTCCGCGAGTTTTTAAAGGGAGGAAAAACACAGAGGAGTTAGTTTCTGACTTTAACACCTGAGAAACCAAACTTCAGACCAGAGTCAGAGAGAGTCCACCTCAGTCAGATCAGCTGGCTCACACACTCCTCTGTGTGTGTGTGTGTGTGTGTGTGTGTGTGTGTGTGTGTGTGTGTGTGTTGATTCAGGCAGACTGCTGGGGTTGGAGGGGGGCTGCCAAGCTGCTTCAACAGCCACAGTTTTCATTAGCAGGTGCTAACTGAACCCCCCCTCGCCCGCCGGCCTCTTCCGCTGCTTACTGAGCGCGCTCCACCTGAGCCACACACACACACACACACACACACACACACACACACACACACACACACACACACACACACACACACACACACACACACACACCGGCGGCTGACAGCAGTGATATTAGGAGCTGTGAGGTGTTGGCCGTGTTGTTGTTGTTGTCGTCGTTGTTGTTGTTGTTCAGCTCTGAAAACAGAAACCTGTGCAGGTTTAAACCTCAGTAAGACCTAAAAACACAGAATCCACCTTTAAATGAAGCTGACTCACTCCTAGGTGGAGCAGGAGGAGCAGGAGGAGCAGGAGGAGCAGGAGGAGCAGGAGGAGCAGGAGGAGCCACAGACTCAGCAGGAAACCCTTTCACACGTTTCCTAACATGACGGACACCTGTCCCCTGGGGGGTGTCTCAGTGACCCGGTACAAACCGTGACCTGCTCACCGGCCCTGGCTCTGTAAAACTCTGTGACGCTCTGTGACGCTCTGTGACGCTCTGTGACGCTCTGTGACGCTCTGTAAAACTCTGTGACGCTCTGTGACGCTCTGTGACGCTCTGTGACGCTCTGTGACGCTCTGTGACGCTCTGTAAAACTCTGTGACGCTCTGTGACGCTCTGTGACGCTCTGTAACGCTCTGTGACGCTCTGTGACGCTCTGTGACGCTCTGTAACGCTCTGTGACGCTCTGTGACACTCTGTGACGCTCTGTAACGCTCTGTGACGCTCTGTGACACTCTGTGACGCTCTGTGACGCTTTGTGACGCTCTGTGACGCTCTGTAAAACTCTGTGACGCTCTGTGACGCTCTGTGACGCTCTGTGACGCTCTGTAACGCTCTGTAACGCTCTGTGACGCTCTGTGACACTCTGTGACGCTCTGTGACGCTCTGTAACGCTCTGTGACGCTCTGTGACGCTCTGTAACGCTCTGTGACGCTCTGTGACGCTCTGTAACGCTCTGTGACGCTCTGTGACGCTCTGTGACACTCTGTGACGCTCTGTGACGCTCTGTAACGCTCTGTGACACTCTGTGACGCTCTGTAACGCTCTGTGACGCTCTGTGACGCTCTGTGACGCTCTGTGACGCTCTGTAACGCTCTGTGACACTCTGTGACGCTCTGTGACGCTCTGTGACGCTCTGTAAAACTCTGTAAAACTCGGTGACGCTCTGTGACGCTCTGTGACGCTCTGTAAAACTCTGTGACGCTCTGTGACGCTCTGTGACGCTCTGTGACGCTTTGTGACGCTCTGTGACGCTCTGTGACGCTCTGTGACGCTCTGTGACGCTCTGTAAAACTCTGTGACGCTCTGTGACGCTCTGTGACGCTCTGTGACACTCTGTGACGCTCTGTGACGCTTTGTAACGCTCTGTGACGCTCTGTGACGCTCTGTGACGCTCTGTAACGCTCTGTAAAACTCTGTGACGCTCTGTGACGCTCTGTGACGCTCTGTGACGCTCTGTAACGCTCTGTAAAACTCTGTAACGCTCTGTGACGCTCTGTGACGCTCTGTAACGCTCTGTGACGCTCTGTGACGCTCTGTAAAACTCTGTGACGCTCTGTGACGCTCTGTAACGCTCTGTGACGCTCTGTAAAACTCTGTGACGCTCTGTGACGCTCTGTAAAACTCTGTGACGCTCTGTGACGCTCTGTGACGCTCTGTAACGCTCTGTGACGCTCTGTGACGCTCTGTAAAACTCTGTGACGCTCTGTGACGCTCTGTGACACTCTGTAAAACTCTGTGACGCTCTGTGACGCTCTGTGACGCTCTGTAAAACTCTGTGACGCTCTGTGACGCTCTGTGACGCTCTGTGACGCTCTGTGACGCTCTGTGACGCTCTGTGACGCTCTGGAACGCTCTGTGACGCTCTGTAAAACTCTGTGACGCTCTGTGACGCTCTGTGACGCTCTGTAACGCTCTGTGACGCTCTGTAAAACTCTGTGACGCTCTGTAAAACTCTGTGACGCTCTGTGACGCTCTGTGACGCTCTGTGACGCTCTGTAACGCTCTGTGACGCTCTGTGACGCTCTGTGACGCTCTGTGACGCACTGAACGGGGTGGTTTCTCTGTCTCGGTTTGTGTGTTTGTCTGTTTCACCTCATCCTGTGTTTTTGTCATTTTAAAGTTTTTGTTTCATATTTGAGTTTTTGTTCCTTTGTTTCTGTTTTGTTTATATTTGTTGTTTTATCTCCCTTTGTTATCCTTTTTTGTGTTTTTATAATGTTTTGATGTTTATTTTACTCCATGTTTTTTTGTTCATCTGTTTTTGTTTCTGTCTCTTTGTTACTTTTTGTTTTGTTTTGTTTTTTAAGTTTTTTGTTAATCTTTGCTGTTGTTTTCTTTATCTTGTTTGTTGTTTGGTTTGTCTTTTTTAATCTTCGTTGTTATCTTTCTGCCTTTTGTTGTGTTGTTTATCTGTGTGGTTGTGTCTGTTTGTGTAATTGACCTCGTCCTTCCAGCCCCTGGACGTGTGCGTGGTAGACCCCTCAGAGCCGTGTCTAATGTTGCTGTCTGCAGAGCTGATATAAATACCTGAGTGTGTTGTGTGTGTGTGTGTGTGTGTGTGTGTGTGTGTGTGTGTGTGTGTGTGTGTGTGTGTGTGTGTGTGTGTGTGAGTGTGTGTGTGTGTGTGTGTGTGTGTGTGTGTGTGTGTGTGTGTGTTGACCATATTGAGCATGGTGTCAGGTGTTTCCTGCTGTCAGGACGCCCTCCCTCCGCTCACTCGCTGAACAAACATGCCAGGAAAGTGGACGTTGGTGTGAATCCATTTACATGACGAGCGTTTACAACAACACCTCCTGTTCCAGCCTCCACCCCCACCCCCACCCCCACCCCCACCGCCTCCGAGAGCTTCTAAACATCCACCACGTCCCAGAGAGAGGGAGGTGAGGAGTGTGTGTGTGTGTGTGTGAGAGAGAGAGAGATCAGCCCAGAGCTAATTAAAGCTGGAGTCAGTGTGATGTGAGCCCTTGTTGTTCAGCTGATTCGTTACACACGGCAAAAAGAAACAACAACTCACCCCCTTCAGGAGAGACACGGGTCCACAGCAAGACCAGGTCCACAGCAAGACCAGGTCCACAGCAAGACCAGGTCCACAGAGAGACCAGGTCCACAGCAAGACCAGGTCCACAGCAAGACCAGGTCCACGGAGAGACACGGGTCCACAGAGAGACACGGGTCCACGGAGAGACAAAGACAGAGACAGAAAATTAATTCATGGATGAATCAAGGACAAAAAGTTGTGAGATCAACACAGGATCTGCTCAAACGGTGACATCACAAGTTGATGAATCTCCTCTGAAGGGTTAAAACAGAAAAACACAACTTTGATTTATGGCAACAGCAAAGGAGGATTCTAGAACTCTAGGTTCCGGAATGGTGGGGATGGGGGGTTTAAAGAGACAGACTCAATGTTCTAACATCACATACGGCCACATGACATCACATCTACACACACACCACGTGTGACATCACAGCGTGTATCTAACATTGGACACTCGTCTGTAAAAACTGAAACCAGACTTAGAGGAAACCTTTAAACACTTTAACATGAAGACAGAAATACACAGGTCTGCTGTGTGTGTGTGTGTGTGTGTGTGTGTGTGTGTGTGTGTGTGTGTGTGTGTGTGTGTGTGTGTGTGTGTGTGTGTGTGTGTGTGTGTGTGTGTGTGTGTGTTGGATTAAAAAGTGTTAAGTGATGTTGATCTGATAACTTTCAGGATCATCCCTCCTCTTTCTCCTCTGTCCCTCCCTCCTCTTTCTCCTCTTTTCTCCTCTTTCTCCTCTCTCCTCTAACCTGATCAGGAACTTGTTGACGGCTCTCTGAGCGTTTAACGTCCTTAAGCCAATCGTCTCCCTGACGTGTGGATGGTTTTTCAGCGAGCGCCGCGCGTCCAGCCGCTGAGGACAGATTTAACACGGAGCTGCTGATCAGAGCGCTCAGGCTGAGATTAATCTGATCCGTTATCTCTGCCTCATCAGCCTGGGGTCCCCAGAGGACTAACTACAGACCGGATCAGCCCACCCTGAGGGTCTGAGAGGCTTTGAGCTGCTGCAGCTACAACCTTTAAAAACTGGTTTCAGTGACGAACTTAAAAAGTTCCTGACGCCGTGAAGCTCAGAGAGGAGAGAACCAACCTTCCTAACACATGGAGGACGGACAGAGCCACAGAAACCACTAGAACCAAGACCTGAAGATCCACCTGAGCATTATGACATGTTACATGTATGACATGAACACTGCAGAATTGGTTCTGTTTGCCGAGGTTCGGTCAGGGGACAAGGTTCTCTTAATGAGGTCAGGGTTCTCTTTATAGGATCAGGGTTCTCTTAATAGGGTCAGGGTTCTCTTTATAGGGTCAGGGTTCTCTTTATGAGGCTAGACTAACATCAGATTTTAAACAGACTAACATCAGACTAACATAAGATTTTAATCAGACTACCATCAGACTAACATCAGACTAACATAAGATTTTAATCAGACTACCATCAGACTAACATCAGACCAACATCAGATTTTAATCAGACTAACATCAGATTTTAATCAGACTACCATCAGACTAACATCAGACTAACATAAGATTTTAATCAGACTACCATCAGACTAACATCAGACCAACATCAGATTTTAATCAGACTAACATCAGATTTTAATCAGACTAACATCAGATTTTAATCAGACTACCATCAGAATAACATCAGACTAACATAAGATTTTAATCAGACTAACATCAGACTAACATAAGATTTTAATCAGACTAACATAAGATTTTAATCAGACTAACATCAGACTAACATCAGATTTTAATCAGACTAACATCAGATTTTCATTAGACTAACATCAGATTTTAATCGGACTAACATCAGATTTTCATTAGACTAACATCAGATTTTAATCGGACTTACATCAGACTAACATTAACAGAGTTAGCCTCACTAACAGCCTCCTGTTTGACTTACCGTGATGAAGTCCTGAGGAGGGTTTGGAGTAAGCACACACACACACACACACACACACACACACACACACACACACACACACACACACACACACACACACACACAGAAACAGAACAGTTATTCATTGTTAATCTAGGGGACACTAACTAGAGGAGACAGAGTCAGAGCCTGTCAGTCTCGTCTGTAATGGTCTCTGATGTCACCGGGTTCAGGATCTGTGTTTGTACCTTCTTCATGACCAGGTTTGGCTCCTGGGCCAGCAGGCGGCTCTGAGCAGCCATGTTTCCCAGCGCTGAGCTCTTCAACCACTCCCTCTCCAGAGGATCCAGCTGCACGCGGTGGAACAGGGACTGAGGACAGAGACCGGGTTCAGTACAGGTCTGTGACTCGGGGAACAGGGACTGGTTTCAGTACAGGTCTTAGACTCGGGGAACAGGGACTGGTTTTAGTACAGATCTTTCTCCTCACAGGCAGATCCTTCAGAGTGTCATGGCGAGGAGAAGTGTCTAAATCACATGGTTTATTAACAGTATCGCTCAGACAGGTTGGGGGGCGGGGCTACCTGAGGCCTCCAGGTGATTTCCTAAGAGCTCTGAGCACGCTGAGAGGGTCCTGCTGCGCCCCGTCACACGGCGGGCAGAGGGAGGCTGACAGCCAATCAGGAGGGGGGACACAGCTATTATGGGATATCACCATGGGAACAGCATGGAGGGAGACGGTCTGTTTATACAGGCTGCAGGACGGCAGGGCGCCCACACACACACACACACACACACACACACACACACACACACACACACACACACAGAAACAACAGGAGCCTCAAACTTTGTTTATCTGAACTTTGTCTCTAACTCACCATGACTGAAGACGCAGCTACGCTCCTGCTGTCGTCCTCCTCGCTCTGAAACATCATCAACAACAACAACATCATAAACATAAACAACAAACATCAAACATTAACATTCTTTACATTCTAACTTTCAGGTCACGGCTCAGGTTATTTTTCTCATATGTGGTGTGTTTATTTAACATGTTCCCATTAAATGTCGTTTAACTGAGGATTACTGCTGAAAACAACAACTTCCCAGTTTGGGATCAATCAAGTTTTCTTTTCTTTTCCATTCTATTGTATTCCATTCTATCTTAATCCATTCTATTCAATTCTATTCTTTTCTATCCTATTCTATTCTAACAGCATAAAAACAATAATAAAAAAAGAGAAAACAGGTAACCATAAAGTGTAGATGTTAAAATAAACTCCTGTAAATAAAAAGTTCAGGTGTTGATATAAAGAGATGTAAACATGAAGAAAAGATGAAAACATAAAGTGATGTCAGTGTTTAAGGTGTACATGTGACTGAAGGTAAACATTTAAATAATGAGCTGATTATAAACTGATATAAACTGATGGTTTAAATTTATGTTTTCTCTGTAAAAACAAACTGATGTTTATATAAAGTGATGTAAATATAAAGGTTTAGATCAGTGTTTCCTCTCTGTGGTCAGTGGGCGTTCAACATGAGTGTGTGTGTGTGTGTGTGTGTGTGTGTGTGTGTGTGTGTGTGTGTGTGTGTGTGTGTGTGTGTGTGTGTGTGTGTGTGTGTGTGTGTGTCCTCAGAGGATGGTGTGTTCATCAATGATGATCTTGGTGATAGTTTAGCAGTCTGCCGTTGCTCTTTGTTTGTTGTGTGTCTGTTGTGTGTCTGTTGTGTGTTTGTTGTGTGTTTGTTGTGTGTCTGTTGTGTGTCTGTTGTGTGTTTGTTGTGTGTTTGTTGTGTGTCTGTTGTGCGATCATTGTGTAATGGTTGTGCGATGGTTGTGTTATTGTTGTGTTAACTCGTAGTGGCTGTGCTCGTCCCTGAAGGAGCGTCAGAGTTTAAAATCTGATGAATCTGTTAAATCCTGAAAAGCCGTTTGAGGAGAGGAAGGCGGCGCTCGGCGTCTTCAGAGAGACGTGGCGCTTTCATCAGAGCGCCGACGCCTTTGTTCAGTCACGCAGCAGATTGGAGGGGTCGGCTCTCTGCGCCGTAATGAGCTCACAGACAGGTCTGCTCTGTTCCCGCCTCATCACTTTCATCTTCATCCTCATCTTCATCCTCATCTTTATCCTCATCTTTATCCTCATCTTCAGCTTCAGCTTCATCTTCATCTTCATCCTCATCCTCATCTTCAGCTTCAGCTTCATCTCCACCTTTGTCTTCATCATCAGCTTCATCCTCATCTTCATCATCAGCTTCATCCTCATCCTCAGCTTCATCATCAGCTTCATCCTCATCCTCAGCTTCATCATCAGCTTCATCCTCATCTTCATCTTCATCATCAGCTTCATCCTCATCCTCAGCTTCATCATCAGCTTCATCCTCATCTTCATCTTCATCATCAGCTTCATCCTCATCTTCATCTTCATCTTCATCTCCACCTTTGTCTTCATCAGTTTCTCCATATCCATCTTCATCTTCATCCTCATCCTCATCCTCATCTTTATCCTCTTCTTCATCGTCATCTTCATCTTTATCCCCACCTCCATCTTCAGGAACATGAAGCACGTTGAACCCACAGTCCAGAGGAACCAAGATCCGGTCCAGGAGTGTTGATCCAAAGTGGATCAGAACTCAGATCCATCTCTCCTCAGACCCAAACACTTTGGTTTCATCTTTGACCTTTGACCTTCTCTGAGTCTGGTCTTGCTGTGGTCAGTCTCTCCGTCTGCTCCTCACAGACCAGGGTCACCTCAGACCGGCCCCCTCACAGGAAGAGGTCTGATCTGAGACCAGCAAGAGTCTGAGAGGAAGAGTCAGGACCTTTGAGGTGAAACCTGCTAAAAGGGTGAGTCCTCAGGGGGGTCAGCTCCAGAGACTACACAGACCCTGGTCTCTGCAGAGTCTGAGGGACCAGGTCTCTGTGTGAGGGACCAGGTCTCTGTCTGAGGGACCAGGTCTCTGTGTGAGGGACCAGGTCTCTGTGTGAGGAACCAGGTCTCTGTGTGAGGGACCAGGTCTCTGTCTGAGGGACCAGGTCTCTGTGTGAGGGACCAGGTCTCTGGTAGCTCAGAGATGATTCTTTATCTGCGTCTGATCCCCTCCTCCCCCCTCCCCCCCCCCCCCTCCTCTAATGATCCATCTTCCTCTAATTTGCATATTAACGAGGCTTCAGGGCTGAGTCTGAGGGTATCAGACTTTTCTGAGGCTGTGAGAGGAGGAGGAGGAGGAGGAGGAGGAGGAGGAGGAGGAGGAGGAGGAGGAGGAGGAGGAGGAGGAGGAGGTCCTGGTGTAATCTCCCTCTCATTCACGCACGCCGCCGCCGTCTGATTGTGGCACAGATGAAAAGCCATTTGTGGGCGAGCGGCGGCGTGAAAGGAGCCGCCTGTTCGACAGCGTGAACCTCGCCGTCTGAGCGCCGCAGGGTCACCAGAGGTCAAAGGAATTATGATTACAGCGAGCGGCGAAGGGCTCCTTATTCCCCGACTGACCCGACCACAAAGAGACCGCTCTGACCACGAGATGAGGCCATCAGAGCCACGCTAACGCTTTGTTAGCTGCACCACGCCACGCGGAGAGGGTCAGGGGCCAGAGACACACACACACACACAAACACACACACACACACACACACACACACACACACACACACACACACACACACACACACACACACACACACACACACACACACACACACACACACACACACACACACACACACACAGAGCAGAACCATTGAGACCAGATCATAACAGGTTCATGTTCGTCCTCAAAGACCGAAAAACTGATCGAATCTGAGACGATGAGCTCAGACCTGTGTGTGTGTGTGTGTGTGTGTGTGTGTGTGTGTGTGTGTGTGTGTGTGTGTGTGTGTGTGTGTGTGTGTGTGTGTGTGTGTGTGTGTCTACCTTACAGCAGATAGAAAGATAAAGACCATTTTTCACAGTCCTCTGCAGCAGCAGCTTCACAGACGCAGACCACAGACCCTGACCCCCCATGGACCAGAGAGAGTCCACTAACTGTTCTGGTTTGATCCCTGACAGACCAGGAGAGACTAAAACTGTAGTTTCCTGTAGTTTATAGAACTTCCCTGTTGTTTCTGTAGTTTGTGGTAGTTTCCTGTAGTTTACTGACGTTTAGAGTAATTAACGGTAGATAACTGTAGTTTCATGTAGTATACTGTAGTTAACAGTAGATAACTGTAGTTTAGTGTAGTATACTGTAGTTAACAGTGTTTGACTGTAGTTTTGTGTAGTGTACTGTAGTTCACAGTGGATACCGTAGTTAAGTCTGGTGAAGTATTCTGTAGTTAACAGTAGTTAATGCAGTTTAGTGTAGCATACTGTGATTTACAGTAGTTGACTGTAGTTAGGTATAGTTTACTGTAGTTTACTGTAGTTTAGTGTAGTATACTGTAGTTCACAGTGGATACCGTAGTTAAGTCTGGTGAAGTATTCTGTAGTTAACAGTAGTTAATGCAGTTTAGTGTAGTATACTGTGATTTACAGTAGTTTACTGTAGTTAGGTATAGTTTACTGTAGTTTACCGTGGTTAATGTAGTTTAGAGTAGTATACTGTAGTTCACAGTGGATACTGTAGTTGAGTGTAGGATACTTTAGTTTATAGCAGTTCACAGTAGTTTAGTGTAGTATACAGCAGTTGACTGTAGTTTAGAGTAGTTGACAGTAGTTCAGAGTAGTTCACAGGAGAGTCCTTGGACCTGGACTGAACCAGTCAGACTCAGGATGGTCTCTCAGACTCACGGTCCTGGATGTGGTCCTCTCGCTGGTCAGAGAGATGGAGTCGCTCCTCAGAGACAGCTGGTCACAGCAGGGGGCGTCTCCTCCATCACTGCTGCAGCTCACCTGGTCTGCAGGGGGTCTCAGGGGGTCCGACAGGTCCACTACAGACTCTGGGGGTCCAGGAGCCGATGCAGGGCGCTGGGACTGAAAACACAGGAGACAGATCCAGACTGTTCAGAGGAGACCAGGACATCAGAGAAGAAACAGAACCAGAACCAACATCTCAGGTACAAAGGAGGAGGACATGGTTTGGATCTGAACAAACTCCGTCTGATAAGGGTTGGTTTGGGCCTCGATACCTGGGCTTCAAAAAAACTCTACAGAACCTGACAGGTGAGCACACAGACTACAGGTGAGCACACAGACTACAGGTGAGCACAGAGACTACAGGTGAGCACAGAGACTACAGGTGAGCACAGAGAGACTACAGGTGAGCACAGAGACTACAGGTGAGCACAGAGACTACAGGTGAGCACAGAGACTACAGGTGAGCACAGAGACTACAGGTGAGCACACAGACTACAGGTGAGCACACAGATTACAGGTGAGCACACAGATTACAGGTGAGCACACAGACTACAGGTGAGCACACAGACTACAGGTGAGCACACAGACTACAGGTGAGCACACACAAAGACTACAGGTGAGCACACAGACTACAGGTGAGCACACACACAGACTACAGGTGAGCACACAGACTACAGGTGAGCACACACACAGACTACAGGTGAGCACACAGAGACTTCAGGTGAGCACAGAGACTACAGGTGAGCACAGAGACTACAGGTGAGCACACAGACTACAGGTGAGCACACAGACTACAGGTGAGCACACACACAGACTACAGGTGAGCACACAGAGACTTCAGGTGAGCACACAGACTACAGGTGAGCACCCAGACTACAGGTGAGCACACAGACTACAGGTGAGCACACAGACTACAGGTGAGCCCACAGACTACAGGTGAGCACACACACAGACTACAGGTGAGCACACAGAGACTTCAGGTGAGCACACAGACTACAGGTGAGCACACAGACTACAGGTGAGCACACAGAGACTTCAGGTGAGCACACAGACTACAGGTGAGCACACAGACTACAGGTGAGCACACAGACTACAGGTGAGCACAGAGACTACAGGTGAGCACACAGAGACTACAGGTGAGCACACAGATTACAGGTGAATACACAGACTACAGGTGAGCACACAGAGACTACAGGTGAGCACACAGATTACAGGTGAATACACAGACTACAGGTGAGCCCACAGAGACTTCAGGTGAGCACACAGAGACTACAGGTGAGCACACAGACTACAGGTGAGCACACAGACTACAGGTGAGCACACACACAGACTACAGGTGAGCACAGAGACTACAGGTGAGCACAGACAGACAGGTTAAAGTGTTTCTGTGTCCTGGTGTTTCTCTGGTTTCTGTTAAATGTTGTTTCAGCCTGAGCTGCTGCTGCTGAGGGTGGAGGAGTTTTCACTCTGAGGAGTTTAGATCTCCTTCTCGTCCCTGTACCTGCAGATGAAACATGAACACACCTGTCCTCTCGCTGTTAGCGTGTGTTTGACTGGAACAGACGTGAAACACCAGGAATAGTCACACACTCTCCTCAGCGTGAACTCAACACGCTTCAAACCGGCTCACATCACTTCCAATCTCCTCTGCGTCGCTCAGACGGCGCCCAGGCCCCGGGAATTAGCATATGAGAGAGTGTTTACGTCTCTGCAGATCCTTCGTCTCCTCCTGAAAGACGCGCTCGTCTTCGCCGCGGCCGCCGAGCTGTTGACTACAATCAGGAGCAGCTGGAGACAGTTTAACATCTCACAGAGCAGGACGGTCCTCTAACTCTGGACCAGAGTCCCCTGAGAGCTCATTACCAGCCACTGCTGTCCCCACACACACACACACACACACACACACACACACACACACACACACACACACACACACACACACACACACACACACACACACACACACACACACACACACACACACAGAGTGATGTTTAGCTGTTCTAAGAGGTGGACACACACCATGAGGAGGAATCTTTATCAAACACGTGGAGCCGTCAGATTGATTCAGTTCATCCTTCAGGAGCCTCACGCTTTATTAAAACAATAAAAACTTCCTGACTTCAGGAAACTTCCTGCTCAGAGTTTATCCCAGAGATAATCCAGATGTATTCCAGATTTTTTTTTTTTTTTTTGATCAAGATCTAAACTGGATTTGATCCAGATTTATTCCAGGTTTTATCAAGATCTGACCCAGATTTATTCCAGATTGTATCAAGATTTGACCCAGATTTATTCTAGTTTTTTTTTTTTTAATCAGGATTTAAACCAGATTTGATCCAGATTTATTCCAGATTTTATTCAGATTTTAACCTGATATGATCCAGATTTGATCCAGATTTGATCCAGATTTGATCCAGATTTGATCCGGATTTGATCCAGATTCAAATGAGATTTGATCCAGATCCATCCCAGATTTGATTGACATTTAAACTGAGTTTCATCCAGATCTATTCCAGATTATATATCGTGACTTAAACAAGATTCGATCAAAATTTGATCCAGAGTCAAATAAGATTTGATCCAAAACCATTCCAGATTTTATCAACATTTAAACTGGATTTGATCCGTATTTATTCCAGTTTTATTTTTATTTTTTTGTGATTCAAATCAGATTCGGGTCCAGATTTGATCCAGATTTTATCAAGATTCAAACCAGATTTGATTCAGATTTGATCCAGGTCAGGTTTATTCCTCCTTATTTTCTCAGTGCTGTGGTCCAATGTGTCAGAGGTGACTCTGAGGTTTGCAGCACAAACACAAAGAAAACTGTACGGACGTATTCAGCAGCTTGTTCCAGGGTTAGCTTAGCTTAGCATGAGAATATCCCAAGCAGTCAGGAGTTGGTCTGGGCTACAATGTACTTCTTGTTTAGCTCTGTGCTAGCTTTACGTTAGCTTAACTCAAACCAGAGATTCGTGGACATAAATTATTTTTCTAGGCTTATAAGATATTCATACGCTGCGGCCATCTTGGAGGGGTTCTCGTGTTCAGGACAGGAAACCTGGACTCCGGTGGATAAGGTTTGCAGTCTGCCTGCTGCAGGTTGGCTAACATATCCTGAGTTTGGTGAAGGGTAAGGTAAACCTGAGTTAGTTTAACCTGAGTCTGTGTCCTGTCAGCGTGAACTCCCAGGCTGCTCGAGGTTTTGGAGGGATTATTTCAGATACAGGAGTAAAAAGAGCTCTCTTCCTGTCCACACAGTCGGTTTACTCACACGTTAGGTGTCGGCTCGGAGCTGATGTGGGTTTTCTATCTGCTGGTTTCTGGTTCGGATCAGGGGGGTGGCTCAGATGATGTGTGATGATTCGTTTCTGTTCCTCTGTGTGTTTTAAATGAAATCTGTTTTCCTCTCAGAGCTGCTGTGAAGTCTCCTTTGTTTTAATCAGACCTCTGAACGAGCGCGGGCGTCACGGAGCTGAGGAGAAAACACCTGAAAACACGCTCTCTGTTTGATGACGGCTGTTTAATGAGCAGAGCTTCAGTGTGTGTGTGTGTGTGAGGTGTGTAAGGTGTGTGTGAGGTGTGTGTGACGCGTGGTGATGTCCATGTGATGTATGTTAATGTGTTTGTGATCCGGCGCCGTCAGACGAGGAGGACGGACGCGGCTCTAATTGGAGCCGCTGACTGTCAGGATGTGATCATCAAAGAGAGGCCTGAACGCTCGCTTCGGCGTCAGAGAGGAGCTGACAGCCGCGGGACGGGCGCTTCAGAAACATTTAGACCAATCAGACGACTCAGGAGACACACACCAACCACGAAGAAGAAGACGAAGAAGAAGAAGAAGAAGAAAAAGAAGTAAAGAGGAAGTGAAGAGGAGGAAAGGGCCTGTGACGGAGGGTTTGAAGAACGTGTGTCAGGCTAACAGTCTCTGTCTGTTTGTTAAACACTCATCAGACGTTTGTTTTGGCACAGAGACGAGTTTCTCCTCCGTACGTTGGAGACGCTTCAGGGAGGAGGAGGAAACAGAGCGAGCCTCAGGGATGGATCATTACTCAGGTCTGATTCGTTAAAATCAGAAAATCATTTCATTCATGTCTTCATGTTTTCAGGGACGTGGTTTAACCCGTGCTGTGAATAAAGGCTGATAACAGGAGAGTCTGATTCTGTGTTAGTCTAATAAAACAACAAAAACTCTGCAGTCAGCTGACAGGCCACAGCAAACACCTCCATCTAAAATAATCAGAAACAAAGTCAGCCTGGACTGTTAGTCAGAGACTAAAGAGAAACGTTTCCTGACAGAGGAAAGTGTCTCAGAGGTTAAAACTCGTCTGTTGTCTCTGAGCTGCAGAGTAAAAACCAATCAGCTGCTCAGACGCCTGACCCGTCTGTAATCTGCAGGAAGGAGAGAGTTTCCCTGCAGCAGCAGATGAAGGGTTAACTGATAACACCCCTCCTCCTCCTCCTCCTCCTCCTCCTCCTCCTCCTCCTCGGCAGGGAGCGTCCCCCCCGGTGAACGCTCAGGCCTGTAAACTGTTTATCAGCCTCTAACGCAGTCTCCTAATCCTATTTGCATTCATATGAGCTGCGTATCTCCGTCTGAGGAGCGGCTGGATCCTTCTGAGGGCCAAATAACTTCATGCATGATATCGGTATCTTCATAATTCACATCAGCAAAGTCCATTTGCTCTAAGTGCTCCCCCGCTCTGCAGCACAGCTTCTCAGGAAACTGATTTGGAGGCGGTGCGGATCAGTGAGCGCCTGCACACGAGGGCGGGAAACGGGATCCAGGAGGAAGACGACGAGAGACCAAGACGCTCACGTTTAACCCCAGAGAGACGACAGAGGAGCCGCCGGCTGACGGGAGGAGCCGCCGGCTGACGGGAGGAACCGCCGGCTGACGGGAGGAGTGTTTGTCTTCACATCAGGCTGTTTCTGTGCCCTAACAGCCTCTACACACTCTGCTCACACTCTGCTCACACTCTGCTCACACTCTCTGCTCACACACTCTGCTCACACACTCTGCTCACACTCTGCTCACACTCTGCTCACACACTCTGCTCACACTCTGCTCACACACTCTGCTCACACTCTGCTCACACACTCTGCTCACACTCTGCTCACACTCTGCTCACACACTCTGCTCACACTCTGCTCACACTCTGCTCACACTCTCTGCTCACACACTCTGCTCACACACTCTGCTCACACTCTGCTCACACTCTGCTCACACACTCTGCTCACACTCTGCTCACACACTCTGCTCACACTCTGCTCACACACTCTGCTCACACTCTGCTCACACTCTGCTCACACACTCTGCTCACACACTCTGCTCACACACTCTGCTCACACTCTGCTCACACTCTGCTCACACACTCTGCTCACACTCTGCTCACACACTCTGCTCACACACTCTGCTCACACTCTGCTCACACACTCTGCTCACACACTCTGCTCACACTCTGCTCACACTCTGCTCACACTCTGCTCACACACTCTGCTCACACTCTGCTCACACTCTGCTCAAACTCTGCTCACACACTCTGCTCACTCTCTGCTCACACACTCTGCTCAAACTCTGCTCACACACTCTGCTCACACTTTGCTCACACTCTGCTCACACACTCTGCTCACACTCTGCTCACACACTCTGCTCACACTCTGCTCAAACTCTGCTCACACTCTCTGCTCACTCTCTGCTCACACTCTGCTCACACTCTGCTCACACTCTGCTCACACTCTGCTCACACACTATGCTCACACTATGCTCACACTCTGCTCACACTCTGCTCACACACACTGCTCACACTCTGCTCACACTCTGCTCACACTCTGCGCACACACTCTGCTCACACTCTGCTCACACACTCTGCTCACACTCTGCTCACACACTGCTCACACTCTGCTCACACACACTGCTCACACACTCTGCTCACACTCTGCTCACACTCTGCTCACACTCTGCTCACACACTCTGCTCACACTCTGCTCACACTCTGCTCACACACTCTGCTCACACTCTCTGCTCACTCTCTGCTCACACTCTGCTCACTCTCTGCTCACACTCTGCTCACACACTCTGCTCACACTCTCTGCTCACTCTCTGCTCACACTCTGCTCACTCTCTGCTCACACTCTGCTCAAACTCTGCTCAAACTCTGCTCACACACTCTGCTCACTCTCTGCTCACACACTCTGCTCAAACTCTGCTCACACACTCTGCTCACACTCTGCTCACACACTCTGCTCACACTCTGCTCAAACTCTGCTCACACTCTCTGCTCACACTCTCTGCTCACACTCTGCTCACACTCTGCTCACACTCTGCTCACACACTCTGCTCACACTCTGCTCACACACTGCTCACACTCTGCTCACACACTCTGCTCACACTCTGCTCACACTGTGCTCACACTCTGCTCACACTCTGCTCACACACTCTGCTCACACTCTGCTCACACACTCTGCTTACACACTCTGCTCACACACTCTGCTCACACTCTGCTCACACACTCTGCTCACACTCTGCTCACACACTCTGCTCACACTCTGCTCAAACTCTGCTCACACTCTCTGCTCACTCTCTGCTCACACTCTGCTCACACTCTGCTCACACTCTGCTCACACACTCTGCTCACACTCTGCTCACACTCTGCTCACACACTCTGCTCACACACTCTGCTCACACTCTGCATACACTCTGCTTACACACACTGCTCACACTCTGCTCAAACTCTGCTCACACTCTGCGCACACACTCTGCTCACTCTCTGCTCACACACTCTGCTCAAACTCTGCTCACACACTCTGCTCACACTCTGCTCACACTCTGCTCACACTCTGCTCACACACTCTGCTCACACTCTGCTCACACTCTGCTCACACACTCTGCTCACACACTCTGCTCACACTCTGCTCACACTCTGCTCACACACACTGCTCACACTCTGCTCACACACTCGGCTCACACTCTGCTCACACTCTGCTCACACACTCTGCTCACACTCTGCTCACACTCTGCTCACACACTGCTCACACTCTGCTCACACTCTGCTCACACACTCTGCTCACACTCTGCTCACACTCTGCTCATACTCTGGTCACACACTCTGCTCACACACTCTGCTCACACTCTGCTCACACACTCTGCTCACACACACTGCTCACACTCTGCTCACACTCTGCTCACACACTCTGCTCACACTCTGCTCACACTCTGCTCACACACTCTGCTCACACTCTGCTCACACTCTGCTCACACTCTGCTCACACACTCTGCTCACACTCTGCTCATACTCTGCTCACACACTCTGCTCACACTCTGCTCACACTCTGCTCACACTTTGCTCATACTCTGCTCACACACTCTGCTCACACTCTGCTCACACTCTGCTCACACACTCTGCTCACACACTCTGCTCACACACTCTGCTCACACTCTGCTCACACTCTGCTCACACACTCTGCTCACACTCTGCTCACACACTCTGCTCACACTCTGCTCACACTCTGCTCACACTCTGCTCACACACTCTGCTCACACACTCTGCTCACACACTCTGCTCACACTCTGCTCACACTCTGCTCACACTCTGCTTACACACTCTGCTCACACTCTGCTCACACTGTGCTCACACACTCTGCTCACACACTGCTCACACACTGCTCACACACTCTGCTCACACTCTGCTCACACTCTGCTCACACACTCTGCTCACACACTCTGCTCACACTCTGCTCACACTCTGCTCACACTCTGCTCACACTCTGCTTTCACCCAGTCTGAGCCCTGCACGCCTTCAGGACCAGATCAGACTGAAACTGGACCCTGCTCTGCTGTCTCTGATCTGACTGTCTCTGAAAATTTAAATAAATCTGTTCAAATAAAGTTTAGACAAACTCCATCCTCTCAGTCTGCATCTCCACACGCTGCTCTCAGACCCTGAGACCCTGAGACCCTGAGACCCTGAGATCCGGGTCCTTTAGTCCTCTCTTAGGCCCCACTGACACGACAACTTTTTGTCTGAAAACACTGACCCAGGTCCAGAACCCTGAGACCAAGGGCAGATCTCTGTCTTAAATGATGAAGAGGAGTGATGAAGAACATGAGGACAGGGAGGGTGTGTGTGTGTGTGTGTGTGTGTGTGTGTGTGCGTGTGTGTGTGTGTGTGTGTGTGTGTGTGTGTGTGTGTGTGTGTGTGTGTGTGTGTGTGTGATTTCCCATGATGCTTTGCGGTCTCTGGACTCACCTCCTCAGCCTGGGTGATCACCAGCGCAGGGACACCTCCTCCGGACTCCTCTGCTGCAGGCTGCAGGTCCTGGTCTTGATCCTGGTCCAGGCTCTGGTCCCGATCCTCACCCAGGTTATGGCTCTGCCCCAAATCCTTGTCCTGGTCTGGGTCTAAGCCCTTTTGCTGACCTTGAGTCTTGTCCTGTTCCTGATCCAGACTCTGGTTTTGACCATGATCCATTTCTAGGCTTGGATCCAGGTTCTTGTCTTGGCCTTGGTCTATTTCCTGGTCCAGACTATTGTCCTGATCTGGGTCTAAGCTCTGGTCTTGATCTTGACCCTGTGCCAGACCCTGGTCTAGGCCCTGGTCTTGACCCTCATCCCTGACCAAGCTTTGGTCCAAGCTCTTGTCCAGGTCTGGGTGTGAAGAATGATCCTGGACCTGGTCTTGATTTAGACTCTGTCCCCGACCCTCGTCTATGCCACAGTCCGGGCTGTTGTTTTTGTCTGGGTCTAAGACCTGGTCCTGTTCCTGACCCTGATCCTTGTCTGAGCTATAATCCAGACCTTTGTCCTGATCTTGGTCCAGGCTTTGGTCTAGGCTTGGTTCCTGGTCTCTGCCCTCATTTTGGTCCTGATTGTAGCCCTGGTTCTGGTCCTGGTCTGGGCTTTTGTCCTGGTCTTCTTCCTGATCCTTGTCCTTGTGGTTCAGGCCCTGGTCATGGTCTTTGTTTGGAACCTCATCGGGGCACTGGTCCTGGTCCATCTCCTGGTCCTGGTCCATCTCCTGGTCCTGGCCTGTGTCAGGGCTCTGCTCCAGGTACTTGTCCTGGACCTTCTGCTGATACCAGTCCAGGTTTTGGTCTTGGCTGTTGTCTGTGCCTGGATCAGCACTCTGGTCCTGATCCTGGTGTAGGTCCTTACCCTGGCCTTTGTCTGGGGGGGCATGTTCACCATGTTCAGCCTGGTCTTGGTCCCGATCCTGGTCTTGTTCCTGGTTTTGGCTTGAGGCACAGAGCTCCTGATGCTCAGACTGGCCTTGGCTCTGGTCCCCAGTATGATCCTGATCCTGATCATGTTCAGCCTGCTCCCGGTCCTGGTCCTGGTCCTGGTCCTGGTCCTGGTCCTGGGGTGTGACTGGGTTTGAACAGGAGAGTAGAATCAGGATTTAAACAGGCCTGTGCTGGTCCCCTAAAGGGGTTTTTCAAATCAGGTATGAAACAAAAACCATCTTAAAACCATAAACCTGGACCATCAGGTCACTGGTCTGTGGATCCAGAACCAAGTACAGACCTCTGTCTTACCTCTGTCCTGATCCTGGTCTAGCTCCTGCTTTTGATCCAGATCCTTGTCCTGACCTTGGTCCTGGTTCAGGTACTGATCCTGATCTGTGTCCTCCCGGTCTTCTTCCTGACCCTGATTAGGTACACAGACTGATCCATGATGGTCCACTTGAGAAAGATCTTCAGGACCCTGATCGCCCTCCTGCCCCTCCAGATGGTCTTGAGATAGATCTGGATCAGGTTTTACGAGGTCATCTTCAGTCTGATCCTCCTCTCCTTGGCCATCCTGAAGACTGGGGTGGTCCTGGTCTGGTTCTGTGTCCAGGTTCATGTCTTGTGGTGAGTCCTCTTGTATCTGGAGCTCATCACCCAGAGCAGACTCATGAGGATCCGGGTCCATCCCCCAAGAGTCTGTGGGTCTGTGGAGGGTTCAGGTCTGAAACAAAGAAAGAGTGAACTCTGTCAGCCAATCAGAGGACAGCATCACTTCCTGTTTCATTAACGTATCTGAGGCAGCGCCACAGGACGTCACACGGTCTGCTCCAAACGCCGTGTGACATCACAGCGTGTCCCGCCGTGGCTGAGGGTGGAGCCTAAAGGCCACAGCCTGAAAAACAACAACACAGCAAAACAGCGCCAACCAGCCCTCCTCTGATTGGTCGGCTGGGCAGCATCAGGATTTCCTGTTTGGTTTACATCATCATGAAACGGCAGCATGAGCAGCACAGGAAACAGCCAGCTCACGTTTCCACTGAACGTCAACCCCCGACCAAAAAACACCAAACTGACACACTTCAGTTCCCTGAGTGTCCACTGGGGGCTGTGTGCAGAAACAGCAGAAACCACATCCACAGCCGTTCAAAGAGCCGATGTTTACGGCAGACACCGACACGTTCACAGCAGAAAACATGATAAACTGAACCCTGGGAGGAAACGTTCAGGCTGTTCGTGTTTTTTTCTTTTCCTTTAAAAAGTCTGTGCACATCACTGGAGAGCAGCCAAGTCCTCAGAGTCTGAGTCTGTAGGAGGAGACAGAGGAGGAGACAGAGGAGGAGAGGAGGAGAGGAGGAGGAGGAGAGGAGCGTTTACCTTCAGCAGCGTGTAGCGCTTTAAAGGCAGGTGGTTAAATAAGCGTGAAAACACTGTCTCTAATCTGCTCTCTCCGTCTGTGAGAGGGAGCAGTGAGGAGCAGTGAGGAGCAGTGAGGAGCAGTGAGGAGCAGTGAGGAGCAGTGAGGCTCATAATGCTCTGTAGAGGAGCCTCCAGGAGAGTCAGTCCCATTATTCATGCATCATTACTTCCATAAACACTCATCAGACGCTGACACCCTGAGAGCTCTCTGCACAGGAAACACTTACAGTCCTCCAGCAGGATCCATCAGACCTGATCCTGAGGACAGGAGGGTCAAAGACCAGGATCAGGCCTTTGACCCCCACAGTCATTGAACGGTCAGAGCTCAGGATGTTTACAGGTCCCTGAAGGCATCACCACATCACCTCTGTGACCGGTCAACACGTCCCCCTGTCCACCCATCAATAGGTCCATATGTCCACCTGTCCATCTGTTAACAGCTCCACCTGTCCACCTGTTAACAGCTCCACCTGTCCCCCTGTCAACAGCTCCACCTGTCCCCCTGTGAACAGCTCCACCTGTCCCCCTGTCAACAGCTCCACCTGTCCCCCTGTCAACAGCTCCACCTGTCCCCCTGTGAACAGCTCCACCCGTCCCCCTGTGAACAGCTCCACCCGTCCCCCTGTGAACAGCTCCACCTGTCCCCCTGTGAACAGCTCCACCTGTCCCCCTGTCAACAGCTCCACCTGTCCCCCTGTGAACAGCTCCACCCGTCCCCCTGTGAACAGCTCCACCTGTCCCCCTGTGAACAGCTCCACCTGTCCACCTGTCCCCCTGTGAACAGCTCCACCTGTCCACCTGTCCCCCTGTGAACAGCTCCACCTGTCCACCTGTCCCCCTGTGAACAGCTCCACCCGTCCCCCTGTGAACAGCTCCACCTGTCTCCTTACGTTTATCTAAAAAGTGAATGAAGTGAATAAAGACAGTTACAGGAAACGCAGTAAACTCTCTAATCTAACGTTTCACCCTCATGTGTCTTCTCTTCACCACCCTGAGGACAAACGTGTCCTCCACTAAAACCTGCTTTAGAAACAACTGATTCATATTTTTACCTCGTTTCTCCTCAGATTTTCAATTAGCCCAAGTCCTGATTGAGTATTTCAAATTGTTAATTATTTTCATTACTTTAACCCTTAAAATGCCCGTTTGATTATATAACCAAAAATACATAAATACTTTTTTACATATAATAAATGTTGGAGGGCTGGAGATCTTTTTTTTTTTAATACCAGGGTTCATCAAACTTACGATCTGGGGCTGAGCGATTTTGGAAAATAATCTAATTGCGATTTTTTTCAGACCAATTTTGCGATTCAGCGTACGATTTTTTGGGGGTGACATTTATCTTCTGCATTGTTCACTTATCAGAAGTTTTAAGTCATTTTATGGTATGACTAACCAACAAAAGATACTGTTTGACCTAAAGCAGTCTTTTTTTGCATTTCTTGATTGAAAAAGAAAAAAGGAAAACTGGAAAAATGTGCTGACCTCCTGTTGTCAGTTAGAGTGATAAACCAAACGAAACAGAGGGATTGAGGCGTGTGGCTCTGCCAGCCACCATCACTCCACTGGATGGATCTTTGTATCTCACGGGTTTTTGTTCTTTTGCCAGAAAAAAACAGCATTTTGACTTTTGCTGGTTTTCAGGGAGAAGTTACTTTATTCCCTCCATGTCTGTGAACATGAAACTTTCTTTTCTCTAATTGCAGCCTTTGCCATTTGAAAATTTCATTCTTTTACATCGTGATGTTGGTTTAAGATCGATTAATTGTTCAGCCCTTAAACGATCAATAATAAATCTTATTATTATTGATATACTTATTGATATATTGATATTTTTTATAGTGTTGTTTTATTAATTTCTGACCCTTTGAAGACGTCAGAGGACAGAAACGTCTCGTCCAGTCTCATCTTAACCACAGAGTATTAAAGCACAGTCACTGCACAGTTTGATCCTGAATTCTCTCATTTCAGGGTTTGATTTTAGAGAAAAATAAAACATTTAATCTTTTTTACTGTTTACCATGAGATGAGACATTTTTCCCACTGTACATTTAAAAATAACACACTCACATTTCTTAGTGATGAAAACACCTGAATCAAACCAACCGGGCGTTTACAGGGTTAGAAAAATATATAAATATATAATATTTTGTGTTTTGATTCAAACTGGAGCTGAATGAAAGATCTGAGGAAAGAGGCAGAAAATAAATATTTTGTTAGGTTTTGAATCAGTTTTTGTTGGAGACATGTTTGTCCTCTAATGTCCTCAGAGTAACACAACCTGAGCTCTGACCAAAAGCGGAGCAGACGCTGATCTGAGAGGAGAGTTACTGATGCTGCAGAGGAAACTCTCAGAGCTCATTAGCTCAGGAACAGCTGATCTCCTCTGACCAGGGTAAATCCTGCTCTTCGCCTGTTTCCACAGAAAGTTGCTCTGTTTTTAATTTGATGTCCAAACGTCGTGACTCGGTCAAACAGGAAGTGACAGGAAAGACAGGAAACTCACAGTCTCAGTTTCAGGGTGAACTCCTCAGCGCTGCTCGGTCTTTGTCCCTGAAGTCCATCCAGAGCCAGCGTCCATAAACCCTCTGAGAGGACGGAGAGGCGCTTCAGCAGCTTAAGACTTCCTGATTTAACTCGCTAAGCATCATGGGAAACGTAGTTCTGCAGGTTAGAGCATGCTTAGCTCCCAAAGAAAGACATAAAAACTGTTTAGGCGTGAGACAGGACGAGATGATAAAGACTGAAATAAATCATTTACTGACCCTGAAGAGGAGAAAACCTCAGTCTGAAAACTCAGCTCCGCCCTGAGCGAGGAGCCACGACCACAGACCGGTCAGCTGATCAGCCTCAGCTTCAGGAGCGTCTCCTTATCAGGGTCAGACATTTTTAATCAAAAACACTGTTTGAGCTAGCACAAGAGAGGCTCTTACCTCTGAGTTCACCTGGAGAGCAGCTCACCTGGAGAACAGCTCACCTGGAAACAACTCATCTGGAGAGCAGCTCACCTGGAGAGAACCTCACCTGGAGAACAGCTCACCTGGAGAACATCTCACCTGGAGAACAGCTCACCTGGAGAACATCTCACCTGGAGAACAGCTCACCTGGAGAACAGCTCACCTGGAGAGCAGCTCACCTGGAGAACAGCTCACCTGGAGAGCAGCTCACCTGGAGAACAGCTCACCTGGAGAGCAGCTCACCTGTAGGTGGCGGTAGAGGACGGTTGGAGACGTTCACTCTCACTGAGCTCCTGCTGAGAGGAAAGTCTTCCTGCTGCCGCTCCGCTCGGCTAATTATAGGATCAGCTAACGAGATCAGACTGAGACGGGAGGCGGGGATTAAACACCTGACCTCAGCTGACCTCTCCTGACTCACAGACACACACTGACCTGAGGTCAGGTGCTGCTCCGACACCAACCACCAGGAGCTGAAAGCGTTCACCGCCAGACGTGAAGCTCAACGACACTTCAGTATGTGAGGGCAGCATCGGGGATTGAACCCCTGACCTACCCACTCTGCCGCTGAGCCACAGTACTGCCTCTGTCCACAGGGTGGAGCTGTGACCACAGGGTGGAGCTGTGACCACAGGGTGGAGCTGTGACCACAGGTGAGCTGAAGCAGACCAGTGTTCAGGTCCCAGAGGATGAGGTAAAGAGGCGGGTCGGAGCATCCTCTCTACCGGCTACAGGAGGCCCACCTGTCAATCAGTCAGCCACGCCCTTATGTGGAATACCTGCTTCTACTAGCCCCTCCCCCTTTCAGTGTGCTGATAGAGAAATGATCCGTCAGACCTCAGACCTGCTCAGACCGGACTGTGAACGTGTCGGTGTCTGCCGTAAAGATCGGCTCTTTGAACGGCTGTGGATTTGGTTTCTGCTGTTTCTGCACACAGCCCCCAGTGGACACTCAGGGAACTGCAGTTTGTGACACTTCCTGCCTCATCAGGTGGCCTGGCTTAATGCTCCTTCCTCTTCATGGTTTCACCTGCAGCTCTGTGTCTGTTTCCTGAGGATCAGAGTCAGTGAGAGGAGGAGGAGGAGGAGGAGGAGGAGGAGGAGGAGGAGGAGGAGGAGGAGGAGGAGCCCCCCCTCAGTGGTTTCAGCTCGGATCAGTCCAGCAGCAGCAGCGGAAGTGAAACTTGCAGCGGAGCCTCAAACTGAGCCCAGCCTCCTCCTGCAATGCTCCTCGATGCTCCTCCGAGTCCAGACCTCCTCTTCCCTCCTCTTCTCTCTCTTCTTCTTCTTCTTCTCTGTCCTCCTCACCCTCCTCTTCCTCACCCTCTCCTCCTCCGTCCTCCTCTTCCTCCTCTCCTCCCGCCGCTGTCTCGCGCTCCGATGTGAGTTGTCTCGTGCGTAACCGTCCGGCTCCGCGCGCCGTCATGGCTTATCCTCAGGGTTTCCTCTTCCAGCCGTCCGTGTCCCTGGCCCTGAGCTCCTGCCCGTCCTTCAGCTCCGGAGTCCTCCTGGGGCCGCGCACGGAGGACCTGGGTCGCTCCTCGTCCGGCTCAGCCTTCGCTCCGTACTCGGGATCCTCGTCGTCTCACCTGCCGTACGGCGGAGAGCCCCGCGCCGCCGCCGCGCTCAGCTCCTTCATGGTGAGTGTCCCCGCCGGACCGGACCGGTCTGTGGTCCCGGCCCGCTCTGAGCTCTGTGATCAAAGCCCAAAGTTTGACTTTTGGCGCGTAAAGACGCGCGGTGCGTAAATCAGCAGAAAGATCAGAAAGATGATTTTAAACCGAGCAGCTGGTCAGGGAGCGCTGTGAGCAGCGTTTGAAGCTCCTCTGGTTTTTATTTCACTCAAACAAACAGCTGAGAGCTCTCTGACCCAGCCGCTGAGTGTCCGGCTCAGGTTCGGCTCAGGTTCGGCTCGGTGACTCTGGACAGTCTGAGCTCAAAGCGGCCGCGCTCTCTGACCGAAACCCGGAGTTTGAATTACTGTCACAGAGGTAATTCCTTTAAATTCATCTGAACTCATCACTCCTGATTTTCGTTTTTGGCTTTTCTAAAATATGTTTCTGTAGTTTCTCTGTTTAAACCTCGTTTTACTTCAGAATGTTCAATTATTAACTAAATATCTAACATTAAGAGAGAATACAAAAATGTAAATTAAAAAAATAAACATTAAAAAAGAAAACAAATTTATCTCAAACTGCAAACTCCGCTCTGATTAATTCATTAATTAAGATTTCAGCCTCTGATTAAAACCATGTGAGTCTGACCTGCTCGGTTCAAACTCTGCGTCTCGTTTCTTCACCGAGAGGAAAAACTGTGAGCAGCTGATCACCGCACAGCTCTGAGCCCAGACACGCTCTGATTTATTTTATTATTTAACATTTATTCTTATTTTTATTTTTATTAACCATCATTTATTCCTAAATGATCCTTAAAGAAACTATTAAAACTAATGACAGTAAAACTACATGATTCACAATAATAATAACAATAACAATAATAATAACTATTATTATTATTATTTATATTTCAATCATTTGTTTTGTAGGTTTTAATTTTATTATAATTATTTTAACAATAATTTTATTTCTTTAATGATAATTAAAATAATAACAATAATAATAATAACAATAACAATAAAGTAAATTAATAATAATAATTTGAATGTGTGTAAATTAATGTCTCTGTAGAGGAGCTGCAGGCGGTGATGAGGTCACGGCGTGGTGAGGTCACAGCCTGATGAGGTCATGGCGTGCTCTGATGTTTGTCTGTGTTTTAATTAAACCTTTATTTAACTGCGTTAGTCTCATCAAGATTAAGAATCTGTTCCTCAGAGGAGAGCCGCCAAGAGCTTCACACACACACACACACACACACACACACACACACACACACACACACACACACACACACACACACACACACACACACACACACACACCAAAGCTGCGGACAGAGCATGCTCTGTCTGCAGCATGTCAGTTTTAGAGACGGTGAAAGGTCAAAGGTCGCTCTGGGTGTGATGGTGATGATGGTGATGATGATGATGATGATGATGATGATTGTGATGATGATGATGATGATGGTGATGAAGATGATGGTGATGAAGATGAGCCCCCTCCGTGTGTCTGACTGAATCTGAATCCGTTCCAGTCTGATCTGGTTTTTCTCTTCCTGCTGGGTCAGGGTCCGGCCTACGACCCGTCCTCGGGGATCTCCGGCTCCTTGGACTACCACCCGTTTGGGGCCCTGGGGCCGTACCCGTATGGAGACCCGGCCTACAGGAAGAACGCCACGCGGGACGCCACGGCCACGCTGAAGGCCTGGCTGAGCGAGCACAGGAAGAACCCGTACCCCACCAAGGGCGAGAAGATCATGCTCGCCATCATCACCAAGATGACCCTGACCCAGGTCTCCACCTGGTTCGCCAACGCTCGGCGCCGCCTGAAGAAGGAGAACAAGATGACGTGGACGCCGAGGAACCGCAGCGAGGACGAGGAGGAGGAGGACAACATCGACCTGGAGAGGAACGACGAAGAGGACGAGCCGATGAAGAGCGAGGAGACGAAGAGCGAGGCCGGTGAGTCAGAGACGCTCCTGCGTCACCTCTCAGGTTGGTCCCCGTCTCCAGGGGACCCGGACTCCAGACCGAGTCCAGGTTCATGTGGTCTCTCACTGAGCTTATTCTGGTCTGGCTCTGATCTGAGTCCTGGAGTCAGACGCCGTGTTAGAGGAGGAGTGCTGGTCCATGTGGTCCTCCAGGACCAGATCAGACTCAGCTTCTCCTCATTTCTCCTGGTTCATCTGCTGGTCCAGTCCAGACCTGATTCAGACCTTAGTCTCAGAGAAAAACCACCTTAAAGACCTGAAAGAAAAACCTTTAACAACCTCAGAGACCTTAAAAACCTCAGACCTACGGTCCGTAAAAACCGAGCGGGGCGCTGACAGACCAGATCCTCCTGGACTGATCCTGGTTCTGAGCAGAGACTAAAACCTGGTTTCCTCAGGTTTAGAGTCTGAGGTTCAGAGTCTGGGCTGGGGGACGAGCCGCGTGTTCGTCCATTCACTGATCAGGGCTTTACAAACAGGAAGTGACATCATTAAAAATATCATCAGTGGATTATTAAAAGCAGGATGTTTGGTTTAAGGTGGACACATTAAGGTGGACTTGTGAGAGTGTTATTAACCCTTTCAGACCCAGCGTGGAGTAAGTCCATCAGGACACGTCCTCACATCCTGACGTTTCCACCTGAGTCACATCAACGCAGCCGCAGAGTCAGAGCTTTAACGTCCTGTAACGATTCATGTCCTAATTACTACAATACATGGATCCAACACGCATCACGCCTAAAAATAAATAAACAAAAGAAACAATTAACTACTAAATAAATAAATAACTATTTTTTCACTTACATTCTCAGAAACAGAAACTGATCAGCGTCTTCCTCAGATTGGTGGATGCAGAAAAGTTGCACAGTTTCCTTTGGATCCACAGGAAGTTTATTCAAAGTCTGTTCATGACCCGCTTCCTCTGACAGAGTCCGTCCTGCCGCCAGATAAACACACACACACACACACACACACACACACACACACACACACACACACACACACACACAGAGCAGGAGCTTTTCTCCAGGTTTTCATCTCTGAGCTCGTTCAGTTTTACTCTGTTTCTACAGTTTGTCAGATTTTAGTGATTCTTAGTTTGTTTCTCTGAAACCAGCCCATGAGGAAAAGTGACGATGACGATGATGATGATGATGATGATGATGATGATGAGTATGATGATGATGATGATGATGATGATGTCTTTGTGAGTCAGTTTCTTAGATTAACCAGCTCATAAAGAAAAACTAAAATAAAGAAAAAAAAAAAGTTTTTAACTCCGCCTCTGACCTCTGACCTCTGACCTCTCTCCCCCGCTCTGACCCCCCCCCCCCCTGCAGCGGTGCGTGGCCCCCCCTCGGTGTCGTCCTCGTGTGTGTTGGTGTTCAGAGACGACAGCAGCAGTGACACGGATCGGGGTTTCTCTGATCCGGACCTGAAGGACTCAGGGGACCAGCGGCTGCCCCCCCTCTCAGACCCGCCCCTCCATCAGAGCGACCCTCTGGGGGCCCTCAGAGCGTCGGACTCGGAGCGGACGGTGACCCCTCCCTCTAAAGAGCTCTCCTGTGGCTCCGTCCAGGGGCCCACCGCGGCCCCCAAACCCAAACTGTGGTCCCTGGCTGAGATCGCCACGTCGTCAGAGAGGAGCAGGGGGAGCACGGACTCCTCGCCAGGAGGGGGCGCCACAGCCCTGCACACACGCAGGTTCCCCCACAGCCCCGCCCTGCCCCGAAACCTCTACTACTCCTCCCCCTTCCTCCCCGGATACTCCAGCTACGGGCCCCTGGGGCCCCTGAGCGGACTACAGCAGACCGCGCTGCAGAGAGCCGAGGCGGCGTGCAGAGACGCTAAAGCACGGAGAGCCACGGACACGTAGAGCACTTCCTGTCTGTGGATTCAAAGACTTTGAAGGGACGGGCCCCCAGGGGCCTCCGACTCTATCCAGAGACACAGACGTTTGTTTTCAGAGTCTTTTTCTATGTTGGTTTCAGACGTGACCTTTGTACTGCACTCAGCGTGACCCTCATTAAAGAGTTTATCAATTAACACATGGCCACGCCCACTTTTTACTCACAGCCAGGCCCCGCCCCCCAGACCCCTCACTGCAGGCCCTGCCCCCCCAGACCCCTCACTGCAGGCCCCGCCCCCCCACACTCCTTACAGCCAGGCCCTGCCAGTCCATGATGACCCCTCAGAGCCAGACCCTGACACTCCAGACCCCTCAGAGCCAGACCCCACCAGTTCCTAGTGTCCCCTCAGAGCCAGACCCTGCCAGTCCAGCAGCCTGGAGCTGCAGGTTTTTCTCAGATGCTCAGGGAGTGAGAGCTCAGGTAAACTCAGGTGATCTCTCTGATAAAGGTCGCTGTGGGCTGGAGTGTTAGGGTCAGAGGTCAGACGTTAACAAGCTGAGGTTCATCCTCCAGGGTTTCTCTCCTCAGAGGAGACGCTCAGCGCGTGGAGGAGACGATGGTTGACGCTCAGACGCTCTGTCCTCAGTCAGTTTGTTGTTCTGAAACTGGCCCACATGATGCCGTTAGCATGTTAGCTTAGCATGTCTGATAAAAGGTTAAAATCAGGTGTCAACCCACGACCTGCGCCCTGCTTCAGCTGACACCTGCTGTTAGCGTTAGCATTCAGCTAATCCAGCCCTGATCAGCCTGCAGCTAACTGAGGCTAACATCAGATTAAATTACAAACAACCAGTCTGGATTACAGCCTGTTTATCTGTGTGTGTGTGTGTGTGTGTGTGTGTGTGTGTGTGTGTGTGTGTGTGTGTGTGTGTGTGTGTGTGTGTGTGTGTGTGTGTGTGTGTGTGTGTGTGTGTGTGTGTGTGTGTGTGTGTGTGTGTATCTGGATCAGAGCAGACAGAGATCATCACTGGAGGAGGACAGAAGACGACAGAGGACCAATCAGATCACAGAGATTAAAAAGAGCAGATCCTGAATCAGCTGATTCATTCAGTCATATCAACATGATCACATGAATCCAAAAAAAAATCCAAACTCCGCTCTGATTAATTCATTAATTAAGATTTCAGCCTCTGATTAAAACCATGTGAGTCTGACCTGCTCGGTTCAAACTCTGCGTCTCGTTTCTTCACCGAGAGGAAAAACTGTGAGCAGCTGATCACCGCACAGCTCTGAGCCCAGACACGCTCTGATTTATCCTTTTATCTATTTAACATTTATTCTTATTCTTATTTTTATTAACCATCATTTATTTATTGTGACCGTCATTAAAACCTTCTGTCAGAAAAAAAACACAACTGGAGCTCAATAAATGATCCTTAAAGAAACTCAACCACAACCACGATGTCATGAAAGAATAAAAGGAGTTTCAGAGTTAAAGTTTCTGCAGAAAACAGAGAATGAAAAATGAGCCTAATGAAAAAAGGCTGATTTCAGATTTGATGAGCAGCGACTGATGAAGCGTTCAGCCTCCTCCAAGCAGCCCACAGGATTTATAACATCACTTTTTATTATTACTGACTATTAGTGAATTAATTCATGGTTATTACTGCATTATTACTGATTAATTATCATAATTAGTCAATTAATTTTATTGTATTTGTTTATCATTTCGTGGGCAGTCCTCTTTAATGTACTGAACACAGTAAAAGATGCAGCTTCAGCCTTTGAGGCTGATTTCCAGCTGAGTCCCCAGACAGTTATCAATAAGCAACCTCAGAAAAATGTTTACAACAAAAAGCATCACATTTATAATGACATCAAGTCCAAACAACAACAAAAAAAGACACGTTACACACAGATTGAGCAGACACACACACACACACACACACACACACACACACACGTATCAAATCAGTTCATCTAATAGAATAAAGTGCCAGTAATGTTATAACTGATTATTACTTTATTATTACTGATCAATACTATTGTTATAATTATGATTTCTGATAATAACATTTTATTAGTGATCAATGCTCTTATTGTTAATTACAATTACTGATTATTATCAATCAATCAATCAAAATGTATTTATACAGCACTTTTCATACAAATAAAATGCAGCACAAAGTGCTTTACAAACAGACACATGAATTAAATAAAAGAGTTATACCTTCTCCACACAGCAACCCACACACAGTGTTAATAATAAACAGCACAGATAAAAGACAGTAATACAGCACACTGCTGCACCCAGTACGTACTGAGGAGGTTTTAAAATAAGAAAACACTGGAGGTTAGGTTAAAAGTATGAAATTAAGTTTATCATAATATAAAATAAGAAAATTATTTTTAAGAATTAGAATAAAAAATACTTGAAATTAAGTTTATATATATATTTATATAATGATAAATAAATAAATGAAGAAGAAAACTGGAAAACTAGAGAATAAAATACGGAAAATATAAAGATTTTAAAAAGAAAAGATAAAAAAGGTAAAAATACAATTAATTAATTAATAAGACAAGATAAGATAATAAAAAGTGGTCTGTACTTAAAATAAATAAAACACTAAAAGGTAATTCAGGTGAAAGCTAAAAAGGTAGGATTGGTTTTTAGGAGTTTGTTTTTAAGACATTATTCAAATTATTCATGATATTTTTTTCTCATTGCCTTTTTATTAATGATTGTAGCTTTTTAATTGATAATTACTGATCATTACCAAAAACTATAAATTATTATTTCCAAATTTTTTACTTCACTGTTGCTCAGTGAAATAACTTATTGCTTTAACTGGTAGTTATTTTTAATCACTAATTCTCTAATTTTACTGCATTACTACTGATTATTACTGAAATATAACATCGTTACAATTAGTTCTTACTGAGATCTCACTGATGACTTTATAATTACTGATTATTCATTAATGAATCATCACTGATTAATTATATTATTCATTATTTATTACTCAGTGTTATAACTGTTTATTACCTGTGATCTTTTCTTTATTATCAGTGAGTGTTGATTGACTCCTGCTCCAGCAGTAATAATCTGCTGTGGATTATAACAGAGAGCTCCTCCTTCAGGAGTTAGAGAGGAGGACCAGGATCACTCAGAGCAGGAGGCCAGAACTACAGAAAAATAAAATAAAGTTCAGATCAGAGTTTAGATTTTTTTTATTCTCAGAAATTCTCTCTTTTCCTGAACTCGAGGATCAGGAAACTCTGACTGTGGGGACGAGGATCATCAGCTGGGTCAGAGATCTGCAGAGAGCTGACGCTCTGACCCAGAGCTTCAGGTTCGAACTGAAAACAACCGATAAAAATATCTGAAATTTACTCCAACACACAAACAGTCAACTCCTCCTCCTCCTCCTCCTCCTCCTCCTCCTCCTCCTGCTCCTCCTGCTGTGTGCTCACCTGGTTAACTGTCAGACTTCAGACCTCCTTTTGGGGAGCTGCAGGCCGCCCACCTCCCAGGATCCTCTGATGCCACTCAGCCCTCCTGCTGCTCCTCCTCCTCCTCCTCCTCCTCCTCCTCTCTCTCTAAGGCAGAACAGCTGGCGCCCCCTGCAGCTTGGTTCCTCCAAACACACCCTGAGCTCCCTGTGACGCCTCCTGCAGACTGAAGCATGTGCTGCTCCTCTCTGCGCCTGTCAGGAGGAGTCTGATCACCTCCTGCTCCTCAGGGCCTCCTCAGGGGCTCCTCAGGGCCTCCTCAGGGCCTCCTCAGGGCCTCCTCAGACTCCTGGTGCAGAGGTTAGGATCAGTGTTACTCTGTGATCTCAGTCATATCTCAGATTAAATCTCTGAGTCCAGCCGGCTGACAGCCTGAGCTCAGTTAGTTTAGCTCAGAGCGCCCCCTGCTGTCCCTCAGCAGATCACACCATCAGCTGATCCTCAGTTTGGCTCAGATTACAGCTCCAGTTTGGTCTAATCTGAGATTATTTACCTGAGTTCCTATGAGTCTGTTACTCCTCAAACCTGAGACAGGAGCTGGTCTGCAGATTATAATCTGGATTAACGTGAAACACAAAGAGTCAGTAACACAGATTACACCAGATACATGAGCAGCTCTGTGTGTGTGTGTGTGTGTGTGTGTGTGTGTGTGTGTGTGTGTGTGTCTGTGTGTCAGTCTGTGTGTGTGTGTGTGTGTGTGTGTGTGTGTGTGTGTGTGTGTGTGTGTGTGTGTGTGTGTCTTTGTGTGTGTCCTCTGTGTTTGTGTGTGTGTGTGTGTGTGTGTGTGTGTGTGTGTGTGTGTGTGTCTCCTGTGTGTGTGTGTGTGTGTGCGTGTGTGTGTGTCCCTGTGTGTGTGTGTGTGTGTGTGTGTGTGTGTGTGTGTGTGTGTGTGTCTCCTGTGTGTGTGTGTGTGTGTGTGTGTGTGTCCCTGTGTGTGTGTGTGTGTGTGTGTGTCTGTGTGTGTGTCCTCTGTGTGTGTGTGTGTGTGTGTGTGTGTGTGTGTGTGTGTGTGTGTGTGTGTGTGTGTGTCTCCTGTGTGTGTGTGTGTGTGTGCGTGTGTGTGTGTCCCTGTGTGTGTGTGTGTGTGTGTGTGTGTGTGTGTGTGTGTGTGTGTCTCCTGTGTGTGTGTGTGTGTGTGTGTGTGTGTGTCCCTGTGTGTGTGTGTGTGTGTGTGTGTGTGTGTGTGTGTGTGTGTGTGTGTGTGTCAGACAGATGGTGCTGTTAGCTTGCAGTCAGACCTGCAGTGACCCTGAATGTTGAATATCACTCCACAGGAAGCTGCTCCGTGTGTTTTCCTGCCTGACATCCTGTTAGCGTAGCCACCGCTAACCTCTGGGATTAGAAATAAACAGACGTTAACTCAGTGACACACGGCACCGCTCTGAAACAGAGTTAACACAAAAACACTCCTCTAATCACAACCGTCTGCTCCTGAAAACACAGACTGAACCTGTGTGTGTGTGTGTGTGTGTGTGTGTGTGTGTGTGTCTGTGTCTGTGTGTGTGTGTGTGTGTGTGTGTGTGTCTGTGTCTGTGTGTGTGTGTGTGTGTGTGTGTGTTTGTAAAATAATAATAATAATAATAATGTGGAACAATCATATACATTATGAACCATGGAGGTGGACATTTTATGGCAGAAAGTTTGGGATTAAAGAATTAATAATTAAAGAAATGATCAAAAACAAAACAATCAATCAACTGATCCTGAAAAATGTGAAAGCAGAGCTCAGGTTTAAAAACAGCAGACTGAGCCTTTAATAAAAGGGTTGGGATCCTTTCAGAGGGAGAGAAACACACTGTTTGGAAAGTTGATTTGACTGACTTTATTCATTTATTTTATTCTGTTTTATTAACGTTATTCTGTTTATTTATTTATTTTACTCTGTTTTATTTATTTTTTTTCTGTTTACTTTACTTTTCTATCAAATTTATTTGTTGCTGTTTATTTTGTTGATGTTTCCTGATTGCTCAGTCCCTTTGTAGGCTCACTGTTTGTTTGATTTTGTTGTTTGTTTGTTAAACAGGTGCTTTGTTTGTTTGTTAAGTTGACTGTTTTTTTATTTATTTACTTATTTTATTTAAACAATTATTTATAAATGTGTTTGTTTTTGTTTGTTTGTTGTTTTTTAAACAGACTCTTTGTTTGTTTGCTGTTTGTTTGTTGTTTGTTAAACAGTCTCTTTGTTTGTTTGTTTGTTTTTTGTTTAACAGGCTCTTTGTTTGTTTGTTTGTTTGTTGTTTGTTAAACAGTCTCTTTGTTTGTTTGTTTGTTTGTTGTTTGTTTGTTTGTTAAACAGGCTCTTTGTTTGTTTGTTTGTTTGTTTGTTTGTTTGTTGCTTGTTGTTTGTTAAACAGTCTCTTTGTTTGTTTGTTGTTGTTTGTTGAACGGGCTCTTTGTTTGTTTGTTTGTTGTTTGTTTGTTGTTTAACAGGCTCTTTGTTTGTTCCTGTCTCTTTGTTTTGCTGTTTACCTGTGCACAGCCTCAGTTCAGAGTCTCTGGGTGGGACCAGGAGCAGCCTGGAGGAAGAGGGCCCCCTGCAGGCTGCTCCTCCCCACAGCAGCTGGTGTAGCCTCACGCTCCACCTGAGGCAGACAGATGCATGCTGGGAGCTGCGGCGGCTCAGGCCTCAGAGCGGTTCAGGTGCTCACGATCCCAGACTCCTGCAGGTCCTGGATCAGAGCTGTCAACACCTCAGTTTGAGGCTGAGGAGCTGGATCCTTAGACCTGGACCCCCCAGGAGCCAGAGAGCTCACCTGCAGGACGGCTCACCTGAGAGTCAGAGACGGACTGAACGAAGAGACAGGAGCTCTGACACACGGAGACAACAATCCACAGAGTCCGTGACGAGTCAGACCACAAGGAGCAGGACTGTGGGGCCCTGGTGGTCTCCTGGTCAGAGAGCAGACGCTTTACTGAGAAAATCACAGGTTCAGAGTTTCTCAGCTTCAGGCTTTTCACCGAGGTTATTATAAACATGACGTCATGTTTCATCAAGAGGAGAGGAGGAGATGGTGGAGGAGGAGGAGAGGAGGAGGAGAGGGAGAGGAGGAGGAGGAGGAGGAGGAGGAAGAGGAGGAGAGGAGGAGAAGTTATTAAAACTCATAAAAACTTGAAATCATTCAGAGCAAACTGTTTGTTGTGGTCTGACCTGTGACGTCGTCACTCTGCGACACTCTGCCTCTCTGCCGCTCGGTTCGACCATGGAGCCGAACCTGGAGGAGGGTCCGTCTCTTCCAGCGGCCCTCCTGGGCTCCTTACTCAGCCTGGGGGTCCCTCCGGACCTCGGGGCCCAGATGACCGAGCTGTACCGTCTGCAGACGGCTCTGATGAGGAGGAGGAGGCTCCGGGAGGTGATGGAGCGGGACCGGCGGAGGCGGCAGTACCTGCGGAGGAGGAGGGCGTTCCTGCTCTCCTCCCTGGCCGGGATCCTGAGCCTCATCACCACCACCAGGAGACCGATCTGGGTCATAGACCGGGGTCCGGGGCAGAACCTGTGGTCCGTGGCGGAGCAGTTCGACGACGAGGAGTGGAAGGCTCAGTTTCGGATCTCCAAAGCGACGTTCGGCTTCCTGATCGAACAGCTCCGTCCGGCGATCGAACGCTGCAGGACGAACTTCCGGGCGCCCATCGAGCCGCGGCGGCGCCTGGCCATCGCGCTGTGGTGGTTCGCCCGGTCCGGGGAGTACCGGGCCATCGCGGACATGTTCCGGGTCGGGATCGCCACCGTGTGCCTCATAGTCCGGCAGGTCACCACCGCCATCCTGGACCGGATGTACCAGAACTACGTGAGTCTGCCCTCCGGGGAGAGGCTGGACCAGACCATCCGGGCCTTCAGAGACCGCTGCTACCCGCAGTGTGCCGGGGCCATCGGGGGGACCCACATCCCGATCGCGGCCCCCAGGGAAAACCCGGACGACTACTACAACCAGGGGGGCTGGCACTCCGTGATCCTGCAGGCTGTGGTGGACCACGAGCTGTGGTGAGCTGGTCCGGACCAGATGGACCAGATGACAGACAGGGAGGGTCCAGGACTCTAAGAGTGCAGGATCAGAGATAAAAGCCTGTGAGGATCCGGATCTGTGTTCAATAACAACAACAACAACAACAACAACAACAACAATAATAATAATAATAATAATAACAAATAACAACTAATAATTGAACCAGTGAGGTTGGATAAGAGCAGGGGGGTGATGTGGTTTAGGATTATCTGATTTATTATTATTATTTAAAGGACTTTAACGGTGCAGGATCAGGATCAGAGTTGAGGGTCTGTGAGGACCAGGATCTGTGTTTGAAGACGGGTTCTGTGTTTCTTCTCCAGTTTCACAGACGTGTACGCCGGCTGGCCCGGCAGCACCACCATGGCCTCGGTCCTGTCCAGCTCAGACCTGTACCTGAAGGCAGAGGACCGGCCTGATGGGTACCTGTTCCCCAGAGAGGTGAGAGGGTCCTGGTCCTGGTCCTGGTCCCTGAAGTCAGCAGCAGTCAGATCCTATCGTGTGTGTGTGTTTGTAGTTAAGTGTGTGTGGTTTAGTGTGTGTAGTAAAAAGTGTGTACCTCCTCCCTCAGAAATCCATGGTGTCAGACGGCGTGGAGATCCCGGTCCACCTGATCGGGGACGAGTCGTTCCCTCTGAAGCCGTGGTTGATGAAAGGTTACGGTCAGCGCCACCAGCTCTCCGCCGAGCAGCGCCGCTTCACCTACACCCTGACCTCGGCTCGCTCCGTGGTGGACACGGCCTTCGCCCGTCTGAAGGGGCGCTGGAGGTGTCTGCTGAAGAAGAGGGAGATCGACGTGTCCATGATGCCGCGCGTGGTGGCGGCGTGCTGCGTCCTGCACAACATGTGTGAACAGCTGGGCGACGATTTCCTTCCTGAGTGGAACGCAGACGCCAACCCCACCGGGACGGGTCTGAGACAGCCCGGCACGGAGCCGTACGAGGGGGACGCCTACAGCACGGCCGAGGTCATCAGGGACGCCATCACCTCCAACCTGCTGACCTTACTGCAGAGCTGAGGGTCGAGGTCATCAGGGACGCCATCACCTCCAACCTGCTGACCTTACTGCAGAGCTGAGGGTCGAGGTCATCAGGGACGCCATCACCTCCAACCTGCTGACCTTACTGCAGAGCTGACAGCTGAGGTCATCAGGGACGCCATCACCTCCAACCTGCTGACCTTACTGCAGAGCTGACTGTAGAGTCCCATCAGACACTTTGCTGCAGCGCTGACCTCGAGCCCTCCGTACCCACCCACAGACTGAGGGGTCACTCTGCTCGCAGACCTCCTGCTCAGTCTGGGTCTGTTTCAGCTCTCTCTGTTGATGAACTGGAGCTGGCCCTGACGCAGACCACACGGGGAAACCTGTGGCTCTGAGAGTACACATCTTTCTCCTCCAGGTGCTGGAGGTGTTTGCTCTCTGAACCTCTGATCAAGTTTCCCCACAGCTCCCTCTCAGGGGAATATACCTCCTAATGACGGATCAGGGAGTGAGCCGAGTGTGTGTGTGTGTGTGTGTGCCTCTTAGAGCGAACATGCTGTGGATTATTCTGAATCAACCACATCCTCCACCATCAGTGTCTTCAGTTTATATAGTCCTCCTGACAAAACTAAAAACAATAATATCCAGACCAAACTAAAAAGCATCCTCTTGGTGTTTTCCTAAAACTGATGATCATAAAAAAAACTACCGTTACTATGCTGATGAGGAACTTTCTCTCAGCCTTGAGTCCAGTACTGGATCTGGTTGAACAGTAAAATGTCTCACTATCCAGAAACCATGGCTGACACCTGCCCCCTCCTCAGGGGCCTGCACAGAGATGATCTGTTTCCCTCTGCTGGTTCAGATTTGTAAGTCATACAAAGCACAAATCTTATTTGAGTTGATTTAGTTTAAACTCCTGACAGCTCAGCTTGTTCCTGTGTGGACTGTGATAATGTGAATAAAGTGTGACTGCAGTGATAGGCCTGTTAAAGGAGTAAGTTACTGTAAATTAAAGTGAATGAAGAGAAAGATCTGCCTCCATGTCTCTGTTAATCGAGGTCTGGCTGTAGAAACACAGGATGGTACAGAAGCGTGTTGCATTCACTTGGAGAAAAAAAAACAACTCAGGTTTTTCAGAGTAATTTATTCTTCGGTTTGTTTTTGTGTTAATTAATTTTGTTTTTCTGATTAATATGTTTTTATTGGTTTGTTTTTTGTTATATTTATTTCTGTTTTTATGAGTAATTTTTTTTCTGTTTTCAGATGACTTTTGTCCTGTTTTCAGGAGTAATTTTTTCCTGAAGTATCGAGATACTTACAAATCCTGTGAGAACCTAAACCTGCTGCTTAGAAAGTTAAGGATAAGGCATATATGTGCCGAACAGGATCTCTGATCCATGCGGGACACAGGAGCCACCACACATCCACGGGAGTCGTCTGCAGGTTAGAGGTTCACGCGGGATTTCGAAGTAGCTCGATACTTCAGGAAAAAATTACTCCTAAAACCAGAAATAATTATAACAAAAAAAACAATAAAAAAATATTAATCAGAAAAACAAAATTTATTACCACATAAAAACAAACCAATAGAATAATTGTAACAAATAGAAAAATATTAATCAGAAAAAAAAAATTTAACCACAAAAAAACAAACCGAAGAATAAATTATTCTGAAAAACCTGAGTTGTTTTTTTTTCTTCAAGTGAATACAACACGCTTCCGTAGGATGGAGCCATCTGTTGCTGTTTGTGAGGCTCATTAATCGACAGATTTGTCTCTTTGTTCTCGGAGATGGTGACTTATTTTAGCCTCTAACGCTGTAAAACGGTTAACTGATCACAACAAACCCATTTCAGCTTCTAAAACTCTCTCAACGAGGACTTTAATCGACCTGTTTTCCTGTTACCGTCCTCACAAACTTCACTTCACAACAACCACAGCGCGAAAACAACCGGAAGTAGTAATATTTGATTGACAGGGGACCCACCCACTCATGCCTCGCTACGCAGGTTTAGTGGGCTGGGCGAGGTTGCGCTGTTTGTTGTATTCTCTACGTACATTACGCACAGCAGTGACGTAAAGCCGTCACCGAACGCCGTCCTTACGCTGTTAGCGTAGCAGCTGTCAGTCAAAGGACCTTTAAATGGCCACTCTGAGCGGAGCCGTGAACAGCTCGGTTATTACGCTGTTACAGGGTTATTCAGACAAACAGCTGCAGGAATAACTCTTCGATTTTTACTTTAAGGATTTATCTTTGATCTTAACTCCACATTTACCAGCTGAGGCCTGAAAATGAGCGAAGAGGAGGAGTTTCTGCAGAAAGCCCGAGCCGGGTTCGAGGATCTGTGCCGAGGTCTGAACATGGACGAAGAGACGAGCAGCGAGGCGTGGAAGAGCTACGAAAACATCAGCACCAACTTCACTCTGGAGGTATTATCCTCACCTCACTGTTTTCACATAACATTAGAAACAGCCAGAGCTCAAATGTCTGAGGGAAACCAGCGGAGACTCGATAATCACAGAGTCTGCTCCAAAATACGACAGTTAGCTCCAGGTGTGTGCTGTGAGGTAGGACAGTACAGGTAGACACAGACACCGTCACCTACCTGTCCGTGTGAAGCTAAAGGTTATATCCTGACAACAACAGTAATCTTTACACAGTAATAACTGCTGGGAGCTGTCAGCAGGGAGCCACCAGAGGGCGCTGTTCGCAGCCCTGCAGCGTGTTACCTTACACTGATGATTGAATAAATGATTTATTTATAGTTTCATTTATTTACAGACACACTCTGACCTGAGAGATCTGTGAACACAACACACACTGTGACCCAGCACAGCGTGTCAGACCCAGACCTGACCCAGACCTGACCTAAACCTGACCCAGACCTGAACCAGACCTGACCCAGACCTGACCCAGACCTGACTCTGACCTGACTCTGACCTGACCCAGACCTGACTCAGACCTGACTCTGACCTGACCCAGACCTGACCCAGACCTGACTCTGACCTGACCCAGACCTGACTCAGACCTGACTCTGACCTGACCCAGACCTGACCCAGACCTGACTCTGACCTGACCCAGACTGTCCCAGACCTGACCCAGACCTAACCCAGACCTGACCCAGACCTGACCCAGACCTGACCTAAACCTGACCCAGACCTGACCCAGACCTGACCCAGACTTGAACCAGACCTGACCCAGACCTGTCTTAGACCTAACTCAGACCAGACTCAGACCTGACCCAGACCTGACTCAGACCTGTCTCAGACCTGACTCTGACCTGTCTCAGACCTGACTCTAACCTGACTCTGACCTGAACCAGACCTGACTCTGACCTGACCCAGACCTGACTCAGACCTGTCTGAGACCTGACCCAGACCTGACCCAGACCTGACTCTGACCTGACTCAGACCTGACTCTGACCTGACTCAGACCTGACCCAGACCTGACTCAGACCTGTCTGAGACCTGACCCAGACCTGACTCAGACCTGTCTGAGACCTGACCCAGACCTGACTCAGACCTGTCTGAGACCTGACCCAGACCTGACCCAGACCTGACTCAGACCTGTCTGAGACCTGACCCAGACCTGACTCAGACCTGTCTGAGACCTGACCCAGACCTGACCCAGACCTGACCCAGACCTGTCTCAGACCTGTCTGAGACCTGACCCAGACCAGACTCTGACCTGACCCAGACTGTCTCAGACCTGTCTCTGTGGACAGATTTAACAGATTATCCAGCCCCAGCTCTCTGCTCAGAGTGTTTTAACCACAGCGCTGAGACGAATCAGGAGCTAAAGGACGTCCTCACATTTTCTCTCATGTGTGGACAAAACCAACCAAAGTCCATCTGTAGGTCTCACTGAACCAAAAACTGAATATGGAAAATAAAGCATGTCTCAGAATGACTCAGAGCGCCTCCTCCTCCTCCTCCTCCTCCCTCCTCCTCCTCCTCTCCTGGTCTCAGGGCAGCGAGCTGCACTGGTTGGCCTGCTCCCTGTACGTGGCGTGCAGGTCCTCCTCGGTGCCCACGGTGGGGAAAGGGACGGTGGAGGGGAACTACGTGTCTCTGACCAGGATCCTGCGCTGCTCTGAGATGAGGTAGGTCCATGATGCACCTGTGTGCTCACCTGCAGCTCTGATTGGTTCCTCATTCCTCAGTCCCAGACTGTAGACCTGATGCAGTCCCTGCAGAGAGCAGGTGTGTTCATGGAGACAGGACGCCATACACACCTGACTCAGTCTGCAGAGACAACAACAAACCTCTGTCCTCTGTCCTCTGTCCTCTGTCCCTGTCCTCTGTCCTCTGTCCTCTGTCCCCTGTCCTCTGTCCTCTGTCCTCTGTCCCCTGTCCTCTGTCCTCTGTCCTCTGTCCCTGTCCTCTGTCCTCTACCTGTCCTCTGTCCTCTGTCCCTGTCCTCTGTCCTCTGTCCTCTGTCCTCTGTCCTCTGTCCCCTGTCCTATTTCCTCTGTCCTCTCTCCTCTGTCCTCTGTCCTCTGTCCTCTGTCCCCTGTCCTCTGTCCCCTGTCCTCTGTCCTCTGTCCTCTGTCCCCTGTCCTATTTCCTCTGTCCTCTGTCCTCTGTCCCCTGTCCCTATCCCCTGTCCTCTACCTGTCCTCTGTCCTCTACCTGTCCTCTGTCCTCTGTCCTCTGTCCTCTGTCCTCTGTCCCCTGTCCCCTGTCCCTGTCCCCTGTCCCTGTCCCCTGTCCTCAGCCTGATCGAGTTCTTCAGTAAGATGAGGAAGTGGCAGGACATGGCGTCTCTTCCTCAGGACTTCTGTCAGAGCACCAACAAGCTGGAGAGGAACTTCACCGTGTCCGCCGTGCTGTTTAAGAAGTACGTCCCCATCTTCAAAACCATCTTCAGGACGCCGTCAGAGGAGCCGCCACGTGTCCACCGCAGCCGCAAACAGAGGTGAGGAGGTGGGGAGGAGGTGGGGAGGAGGTGGGGAGGAGGAGGCGCTGAAAGGAGGAGTGTTCACACAGCTCTGATCCCCGTCTGCCTCTTCCTGTCTGCAGACGCCATCCCTGCACCGTGACCGAGGTCTTCAACTTCTGCTGGGTCCTGTTTGTCCACGCCAAAGGTGAGGACCCCCTGTCTCTGTGCAGACCCCTGAGTCCAGACAGCAGCTGGTCTGCCTGGGCTCCAGAGGTCTGAGGGTCTGAGGGGCTTTCAGGAGCAGTATCAGGAGCAGTTTCTGGAGCAGGTTCTGGATCAGGTTCAGGAGCAGGTTCAGGAGCAGGTTCAGGAGCAGGTTCAGGAGCAGGTGTGTGTAGGGGCAGGTTGAGGTTGGTCCCCGTCAGCTGGTCTCCTTGGTTGAAGTCCTGCAGCTTTAGAAACCAGACTGAGCTCCATGGGGATCATGTTTTCAGCAGCGTTACTTAGAGACCCCATTCACAGGTCCACCAGAGTCCCCAGGGGGTCAGCAGGTTTCTGTGGTCTGGTTCAGACCCAGAGGCTCCCTGTGATAGGACGGATTTCAGACTGAGTTATCAGACCATGAAGGAGCAAAGCCTCCTCACAACCGGTCCAGCCCCAGTATGGTCTGTGATCTGGGTCAGAGGGA
>NW_027437187.1:38557439-38567439 GCF_033239565.1 Halichoeres trimaculatus
GGGGAGACATCAGTCCTGTTCCCGTCCGCTCCAGCAGCACCTTACCAGCTCCTCAGCCCGGCAGCGCCCCCTCCACCCCCAACAAGACCTCCTCCTCCTCCTCAGCTGTGTGTGAGGCGGAGGAGGAGCGGGGAGACCTGATCCTCTTCTACAACAACGTCTACATCAAACAGATGAGACAGTTCGCCCTCAGATACTCCACCAGTTCGCCCTCTGCTGGGGTAACACAGAACTGCACCTCAGAGTGTTCACAGGAAGTCAGCTGTACAGGCGTCTCCATTAATCTGTATGTGTGTGTGTGTGTGTGTGTGGGTGTGTGTGTGTGGGTGTGTAGGCGGAACCCCCCCCTCTTCTCTCTCCTTACCCCACCCTGAGGACCGGCTCCCCGCGGCGAATGCTCCTGTCCAGCAAACACTCCATCTACATCTCCCCTCACAAGACAAGCTCCGCCCCCTCGCCGATCACCGCCAGGGACAAGATCTGCTACTACATCTGCAGCAGCCCCTCCAACGTGAGGCCCCTCACAGCATGACCCCAACACCCTGACCCTGATTCATCAGATCTCAGTCTGACATATGACACCACATTAGAAGGAGACCGAGGTCAAAGCAACAAAATGAGGGCAGAAAAATAGAAAGAGGTCAAAACAGGATGAGGTCAAAACAAGATGAGGTCAAGAAAACAGAATGAGGTCAAAGAAACAGAATGAGGTCAAGGAAACAGAATGAGGTCAAAGAAACAGAATGAGGGGGAAAAAACAGATCCAAGCAGATAAAACAAAACGATGTCAGAAAAACAGAACGATGTCAGAAATAAGTATGAGGCAAAAAAAAAAAAAAACAAGGACCAAAAATGATAACTGTAGCACCGTGAGCCCTTGAGCAATGCAATTTCTGTATGTGTACACATATTGCAGAATTGACAATAAAAATACATAAAACCATGGGAAAAAATAAATAAAGTCAAAGAGTCAGTATGAGGTCAAAGCTATGGAATGAGTTTAGAGTTAGAAAATGAGGTCAAATAAACAGAAGGAGGAAAGAAACAGAATGGGTCAAAGACAGAATGAGCACAAAGAAACAGAATGAGGTCAAAGCAATGGAGAGAGGTCAGAGAATTAGAATGAAGTCAAAGCAGTATTGTGAGGTCAAAGCAAAAAATTGAATTTTAAGCTAAAGAATGAGGTAAAAAACCAGTGCTTTAAAAACAACAGAGTGAGGTTAGAGCTTTAGATTGAGGTCAAAGCAAAAGCATGGGGTTAAAGGAACGGGTTGTGGCCAGTTCAATCGAATAATGTTAAAGAAATAGCGTAAGGTCAGAAAATATAGAGTGCATAGGATACAAAGCAATATAAAGTGAGGTCAAAGCTATTAGAGTGAGGTCAAAGTGATAAGAGTGAGGTCAAAGTGATTAGAGTGAGGTCGAAGCGATTAGAGTTTGGTCAAAGCGAGTAGAGTGAGGTCAAAGCGATTAGAGTGAGGTCAAAGCGATTAGAGTTTGGTCAAAGCGATTAGAGTGAGGTCAAAGTGATTAGAGTGAGGTCAAAGCGATTAGAATGAGGTCAAAGTGATTAGAGTGAGGTCAAAGCGACAGCGTGTCCTGCTGGGTGCTGAGACATTAATACTGAGTTCTGGTTTTTCCATCTTGCCCCCTCAGCGTCTGCAGGAGATCAACAGCATGATCCGGACCGGGGAGACCCCCACCAGGAAGCGCAGCATGCCGCTGGAGGAGGAGACGTCCCCGAAGAGAGTCTGTCCTGATAACCACTCTGCTCTGCTGCGCCGCCTGCAGGACGTGGCCAACGACCGCAGCTCCTCCCACTGAGTCACATGATGATGATGTTTCCTGTTTTTATCTGACGTTCTTATGAAGTTTAACCGAAGTGAAGGAGAGAGGAAGACCTCTTCTTCTCCTGTTTTTACCTGACTCCTTTAAATGTTTCACTTCCTGTTCCTCCCTCTGAGACTAACCCCAGATTATGACCCGTGTCACAGACGTTCTTCACCCGTCATGAGTTTCTCTGACCGTCAGACGTGTCATCAGTTAAAGGGCTCAGACGCTCCTGATGCCTCAGACTGATCCTGGTCTCTGTGACCCCCTCCCCTCTCTGTCCTGTCATCATGTGTCAGCTGAGTCCTCGTCGTCTCGATGAGAAGTGTGTAAATATTTGTAAAATAGAGAAAAGTTATTTTATGACCCTGCTTCTAAGTTAAGTGCCTTTCTTTTTTACTCCCACGATCATTTCTGAGCAGATCCTCTTTCAGATCCTCTCTGTTCACAAAGAAAATTTGGAGGGAATAAAATCCTTAAAGTGACCTGTTGTTTCTGTGTGTCAGCACTAGGAGGCGCTGTTCCTCAACAATTACACAACATGAACACAAGCTTGGCCGTTTGACTGTTTCTGTACGAGCACCATGAGCTGGAGTTTAAAGTTTATTCACACTAAACCTTTAAAGAGTTTGACATTTAGGGCTGAGTTACCTTCAGTGTTTCTTCTTTCCCAGTTTCAGACAGGCCTCCACAGGGCTGGCCAATCAGAGTGAGGGGGTTTGTGGAGGGGGAGCCTTAAAGAGACAGCACCTTTCAAACAGAGGCTGAAATAAGAGTTTTGAAAAACAGCAGAGATCATGTGAAAATACTACGGTGGCCCCGGAGGGACAACAGACAGTAAAGACTGAAAGTAAACTAAAGAGCATTTCCTGTGTGTTCGTGTGTGTGTGTGTGTGTGTGTGTGTGTGTGTGTGTGTGTGTGTGTGTGTGTGTGTGTGTGTGTGTGTGTGTGTGTGTGTGTGTGTGTGTGTGTGTGTGTGTGACTCCACCCAGAGGACAGAGAGGAGGTGTCAGTGAACGCAGCACTTCCTCTCAGGGCTGATGTGAGGAGGTCACGCTGCGGAGCGACAGACGTGTGTGAGTGTGTGTGTGTATGAGTGTGTGTGTGTTTGTGTGTGTGTGTGAATCTGTCTTTGATCATTTACTTCCTGCAGACACACACACTGACTCTACACGCTCTCACACACACACTCTGAGGTGAGTTTTTGCTCTGTTTTTATCCCTTTCACTTTGCTTCATGTGTGTGTGTGTGTGAGTGTGTGTGAGTGTGTGTGTGTGAGAAGGGGGCGCTTCCTGCTGTGTTAGACTCCACCCGGCTGGTGTGAGAGGAGACAGAAAACAAACAGGACTCTGGTTTTAATCAGGGTTTAACACCTGAGTCCAAAAGATTTAAAACAGGATTCAAACAGGAAGAGACGACGGTTTGAGTCCCTGCTGTTTGACTTCCTGTTTAACCTTAAGACACTTCCTCCTCTGACACACACACACACACACACACACACACACACACACACACACACACACACACACACACACACACACACACACACACACACACACACACAGAGGTAACAGGTCTATGTCTTCACCTGTATCTCTAAGGAGAGTGTCACAGGAGGAACCAGCAGACCTGGGTCAAACCACCAGAGACCACCTGCTGTGGTCTGCCTGACACGAAAACACAACAACTCTGTAACAAAAAAAAACAGTGTTTACAGAGAAACGCTGATGGACTAAAAATGCTGCAGTGAGCATGCCAGGCCTGTAGGTGGAGCTATGACTGTCTTATCCAGAAGCAGCTTTTGGTAGATCTCCTCTGAAGTAGAGTTGATCATCTGGTGTGTTGGTGAAAGCTCAGAGCAGAAGTGGAGCAACAGATGCTCATTGAGTTAAAGACAGTCACAGATTCAGCAGATTGAGCAGAACAAGCTCAACACGGTCTGAGGACTGAGCTGATTCTGGTTCACCTGTCCATCATGAGGTCTGACCCCTGCCACGCCTCCTCACCATAGTTTCTGTGATTTTCCATCAGCTGCTGGTCTGACAGCAGAACCAGGGACCCTGCAGACCAGACAAGGTGGACCTGATGGATCCAGGTTCTCTCTGATCTCTGACTCAAAGTTTAACCCTTTAAATAAATGAGCTAAAGAGATCTAATACACACTGTGTGTGTGTGTGTGTGTGTGTGTGTGTGTGTGTGTGTGTGTGTGTGTGTGTGTGTGTGTGTGTGTGTGTGTGTGTGTGTGTGTGTGTAGAGGAACCTCCCAGTGGTTCCAGTCAGACCACTGCGGAGCTGCAGCAGAACCTGAGAGCCATGAAGAGGAGACAGAGGCCGGTCCGCCTGCTGTTTGAGATCCCCAAGAGCCGGATCATCGAAGACCCTCTGAGCAAACACGTGGTGAGAGGAGACCACATGCTAATAACACGCTAACAACATGTGGTGAAAAGAGACCACATGCTAATAACACGCTAAGAACATGAGGAGAGGAGACCACATGCTAATAACATGCTAACAATATGTGGTGAAAAGAGACCACATGCTAATAACACGCTAACAATATGTGGTGAAAAGAGACCACATGCTAATAACACGCTAACAGCACGTGGTGAAAAGAAACCACATTCTAATAACACGCTAAGAACATGTGGTGAAAAGAGACCACATGCTAATAACACGCTAACAACACGTGGTGAAAAGAGACCACATGCTAATAACACGCTAACAATATGTGGTGAGAGGAGACCACATGCTAATAACACGCTAAGAACATGAGGAGAGGAGACCACATGCTAATAACACGCTAACATCACGTGGTGAAAAGAGACCACATGCTAATAACACACTTAGAACATGAGGAGAGGAGACCACATGCTAATAACACGCTAACAACACGTGGTGATGAGACCACATGCTAATAACACGCTAACAATATGTGGTGAAAAGAGTCCACATGCTAATAACATGCTAACAATATGTGGTGAACTAAGAGCACATGTTAACAACACGCTAACAACATGTGATGAGAAGAGTCCACATGCTAATAACACGCTAACAACACGTGGTGAAAAGAGACCACATGGTAACAACACGCTAACAACATGTGGTGAGAGGAGACCACATGCTAACAAATCAAGAATAGCATGCTTAAAACACAGTTTTAACATTTTAATAACAGGTACGAAAATGACAACACATCTAAACTCCTTGTTAACATGTTAGCATGCACTGAAATGCTCTAATCACAGGTTTTAACAGGCTGGAAGCCATCTGATCAATCAAAGGATAAATCTGTCTCCGTTTGAGACAAAGAAGTGGACACAGTTAGCTAAAGTTAGCTTAGCATAAAGACTGAACATACTTAGAATGACTAAGAGAAGTTGTTAGCTTATCTTAACCCTGAAACCATGGACAAACAATCAGCTTCATTTAGCTTTAGGAATAAAAAAGGTTGATGCAGCTAACTTAGCTAAGCTCCAAGGCTAAGCTAGTACAATATAAGCCTAGCTTATTTTAGCTTAGCTAGGTTAGGTTAAGCCAAAGACTAGAAACCAGAGGCTAAAAATAGGATCTGAAAACCTGGACCAGAAGGATTCAGTCAGCCAAGCTTAGCTTAAGTTAGCTTAGCATATAGGCACAAAAAGAGGGAGTTAGCTGGCTAACTCAGTAACACCTAGCTAACCAGAAACAGGGAAACAATCTGTTTATTTAATGTAAACACAAAAAACAGGAATGAAGAGCTGACACAGATTAGCATAGATGCTAACTATCATTCTGCTCCCCTGATGTCTTCCTGTCACTTCCTGTCACTTCCTGTCCCTGTCTGTCACTTCCTGTCCCTGTCTGTCACTTCCTGTCCCTGTCTGTCACTTCCTGTCCCTCTCTGTCACTTCCTGTCCCTCTCTGTCACTTCCTGTCCCTGTCTGTCACTTCCTGTCCCTCTCTGTCACTTTCTGTCCCTCTCTGTCACTTCCTGTCCCTGTCTGTCACTTCCTGTCCCTCTCTGTCACTTTCTGTCCCTCTCTGTCACTTCCTGTCCTCTCTGTCACTTCTTGTCCCTCTCTGTCACTTCCTGTCCCTCTCTGTCACTTCCTGTCCCTCTCTGTCACTTCCTGTCCTTTCCATCACTTCCTGTCCCTGTCTGTCACTTCCTGTCCCTCTCAGGTGTATGAGGTTGTGGTGATGCGCTCTGGCAGCTTTGATTCTCGCCGTGTGTCGGTGGAGCGGCGTTACAGCGACTTCCTGCACCTGCACCATCGTCTGACGGAGCAGTTCCAGGAGGAGCTGGAGGACGTGGTTCTTCCTCGGAAACACCTGACGGGGAACTTCACCGCTGAGCTGATCTCGGAGCGCCGCGTGGCTCTGCAGGACTACCTGGCTCACCTGTACGGCGTGCGCTGCGTCAGACACTCCCCGCTGTTCTCGGACTTCTTCACGGACCAGGAGCAGAGGCGAGCCCACGGTCTGCTGCGAGCCGGACAGTTCTCGGCAGCCGTGGAGCAGCTGCAGGTGGTCTTAGAGATCCAGGAGAAGCTGCTGCCGTGGCAGAGACCCGCCCTGATCGTGCCCACGCTGTCCGCCCTCGCCGTCTGTCACCGGGACCTGGAGGAACCGGAGAAGGCCTTTGCTGCGGCTCACAGAGCTCTGCCCCCGGTCCGACGCTACGGACTGAAGGACCACAGAGCCGGTCTGCTGGAGCTGCTCCTGGACGTGGGCTACCAGCTGGGGCGTCCCGTGGCCCAGGTTCAGGAGGAGCTGACGGCTCTGAGGGACGCTGAGAGGGGCGAGGTGTCCCTACGCTCCCTGAAGGAGATCGTGGTCCAGGAGTTCCTCTGAGGGGCAGCGTGGAGTCCAGAAAGCCAACAGGACCCCAGAGACCTGAACGGTTTCATCAAGTCCAAAACAGACCTCAGACGTCGACCAGGTCCAAGAACAGAAACACTGTCTCATGTCCAGCAGGGGGCGACTCCTGGACTGTTTGTCAGACTGCAGTCATTCTTGGTCCTCCTGAGACCATTTGGACCCTGAGTACACGTCCCTCATGAGTCCTGACGTCACACCAGCAACACTAACGTCAGACGGTCGCTGAGGAAGACGAGAAGTGAAGAAGAAGAAACTGATCTTCTTCTGGTCTTAAAGCGGGGTTAACTTCACCAGAGCCACAGGATCCAGACCAGACCAGGATCACAGAGAAGAGGTTTTTCCATCAGCCGTAGAAATAAAAAGTCCTTTTCAGATTTTTCTCTGATTAACGATTAAACTTTGGTCTGAAATTAAAAACTGAGTTTGATGATTCTGCTGTGATGTGATTTTACCGCCTTTGAAATGTTTGATTCACAGAAACAGGATCCTTAAACCTCTCCCTGAATCTGTTACTTTTTATTTTTAGTGAATGTAAAATGAACTTTTAACCATCTGAAAACAATGAAGGGACCAAAAACAAAAACTACAGTAACTTAAAAGAAGTCCTCTCTGAAATCTAACTGCTCTGTTCTCTTGATTAATTTTTTCTCTTTATTTATTTCGTCCTCTATCTTTAATTTAACTCATGTGTTATCGTATTGTTGCTGACTCACTGACTGAAATAAAATGCTTCATCCATCAGTCTCTCTGTGTAACAATAACTGAAATGTAAAGATGGACCCATGGTTTGTAAATTTATGAAAAGTTAGTGTCTGTAGATCTGCTTCCAGGAACTTCCAGAGAAGTTGACCACAGACAGACACACTACAGACCACAGCTCACCTTCACACACCTGGTGAACTGTGGGGGCATTCAGTGGAGAACAGCTCCACCCAGCGGTCAACAAAGAAGAGCAAGGCAAACACAGCCATTGTTTTCCCATTTAACATTCAGAGAAATAAAAAGTTTCTAAATCTCAATTTGTGTCATAGAATTCTTTAACAGGAAACAGAAACTTGATAATGATGAATTAAATCAAATCAAAACCAACAGATGAGAAGAAACAGCTCAGGAATTTAAATATGGCATCAAAAGATAATTCAACAAACAGACAGGACATTTAGAAAAGATAAAACACAATAAAAACAGATTTAAAATCTCATATTTTTAAATTATATGAATTATTCTAACCTGTCAGATCCATAGGATGCATGTGAGACAGTCATGTGTTTTAGAAACATGAAAATATAAAGTTTTAATCAATTAAACTTAATAATAATGATAATAATAAAAACATTCAGTTCCGTATAAAAACAGTACAAACCGAGGAGACGTCGTGTCGCCGTCTTTCCGGGTTTCTAGTTCGGTTATGGAGAATTAATCTCACTGTTTTGATCATCATTCATATCACAGATCGATTCATCAGCCTGCTAACTGCTAGCAGCTAACTGCTAACCACTCGACGCTCGGCTGCTTCTGCCTCTGTGTTCGCAGCAGCTGCGTGTCCGTGGGTCCACATCTCGTGGTGTTCAGCCCCACGGCCTCGTGTTTCCTCACTTCGTCTCTCTGAACGCTGAAAAATGTCCAACGACTCCGTGAAGCTGTCCCGGAACCTGCTGCGGATGAAGGTGAGGCCTGCTAACAGCTAACAGCTAACAGCTACCTAGCTGCTCGCTGTGGTCAATGCGCGAGGGGCGCTGCGCAGAACTCCGTTCACTAATCTGACTATTATCACTTCACCGCTCTAAAAGTAACTCAGAGTCCTTCCAAACATCGATAGAGGGAAGTTTTCATGTTAAACACGAATCAGCTGATTAATCGGCTTTGATCTGAGCGCCCAGACACGTCTTTAATTTGTTTGAATCATGAAATCATGTCGCTCACACGGACTCACCGCTGCGTGTTCTGATGGGCTCACACGGCCCTGCGCTGGTCACCGGCGGGAGTGAGGTTTGGTCGATGAGAGAAACCTGCTCTTCCTCAGTTTAAACACGTGTGTGTGTGTGTGTGTGTGTGTGTGTGTGTGTGTGTGTGTGTGTGTGTGTGTGTGTGTGTGTGTGTGTGTGTGTGTGTGTGTGTGTGTCCACAGTTCATGCAGAGGGGTCTGGATGCTGAGACCAAGAAGCAGCTGGAGGAAGATGAGAAGAGAATAATCAGTGATGAGCACTGGTATCTGGACCTGCCGGAGCTCAAGGCTAAAGAGTGAGTTTGTCCATGTGACGTCCCCAGCCAGAGTCACTAATTAGCTTTAATAAAGCTTTAATAAACATCCTGTCCGAGAGGTTAACGTCTGACTCCCCCTCAGGAACCTGATCATCGAGGAGAAGAGCTTTGTTCCCTGTGAGGACCTGATGTACGGACGCGTCTCCTTCAAAGGCTTTAATCCAGAAGTGGAGGTGTGTTTGGGTCCACCTGTGTGTGTCTGAGCTCTCTGCAGGTCTCTGCTCAGTCTGCAGCGCTGACAGGACAGCAATTTGTTTTTAATGTTTGTTTATTTTAATGTTTGTTTGTTTTTAACGTCTGTTTGTTTGTTTTAATGTTTGTTTATTTTAATGTTTGTTTGTTTTTAACGTCTGTTTGTTTGTTTTAATGTTTGTTTGTTTTTAACGTCTGTTTGTTTATTTTAATGTTTGTTTGTTTTTAACGTCTGTTTGTTTGTTTTTAATGTTTGTTTGTTTTTAACGTCTGTTTGTTTGTTTCCTGTGTGTTTGTTGCAGAAGCTGATGGCTCTGATGAATCCTAAAGATGACGCCCAGGAGGAGGAGGACGTGAGCCGGATGCTGACAGACGTGACGGATGAGGAGATGGCTCTGAGGTGAGGATTGGTTCGGTCAGGACGAGCTTCAGTGCGTCAGGTTTTCACTTCCTGTGTTTTCACTTCCTGTCTGTCCTGTGTTGCGTTCAGGTACGAGAGTCTGGTCGGCAGCATGAAGAAGAAGTTTGCCAAGAAGCGAGAGCGAGCGGCGGTGGAGGAGGAAGACGTAAACCAGAACGTTGCAGAAACAACCACGAAGAGAGCGTTTCTGAAGCCTCAGGACTGAGACAGGAAGTGACCATGGACTCTAACACTTTTTATACCGAACTAAAGACTCTGTTTTTTTTTTTTCTGTGGACGTTCTGCAGAGCTGTTTGTGTCCGAGCAGCCGCAGCAGGACCTGAAATCACTCTGGGTGTTATACATCCTGGTTTTTAAAGAGGAACAGGAAGTGATGTCACTGCCTGAGCAGCGTGATGAGCAAATGTTCAATAAACTGAAAGGTCGCTGCATCT
>NW_027437187.1:38572439-38574939 GCF_033239565.1 Halichoeres trimaculatus
CTGAGACTGAGCAGGAATGAGGAAGTCGGCAGGAATCATCCGAGTTCCTGCAGAGAGGACGGGTCAGTGAACGCCTCACGGAGAAACCAGGCTTCATCAGAGCGTGTGTGTGTGTGTGTGTGTGTGTGTGTGTGTGTGTGTGTGTGTGTGTGTGTGTGAGTGTGTGTGTGTGTGTGTGTGTCTGACCCTGGTGGATGAGCTGGTAGAAGGCGTGCTGTCCGTTGGTCCCTGGTTCCCCCCAGACGATGGGCCCGGTGTGATAGCTCACTCTGCTCCCGTCCTTAGTGATGTACTTCCCGTTGGACTCCATGTCGCCCTGCAGCACACACACACACACACACACACACACACACACACACACACACACACACACACACACACACTCTTTCAGAGTCGGTCTTTGTCCTCTGCCTGAATCTAAAGTTTGGACCTCAGTGGTCTCAGGTCTTGCAGGTTCTGCAGATTCTGGGTCAGAGAGGAGCTCAGAGGGTTTCTGAGGTGGGAGGAGATACAGAGCGGGAGCTGCTGTGTTCACCTCCTCCAGCAGGGGGAGTCAGAGGAGCTCAGGAGGACTTCCTGCTCCAGCTCAGAGGAGGAAAGATGGCGGCTCAGCGTGAGGAGGATCCACACTGAGCTTCCTGTGTCTCTGAACAGATGGTTCCTCCTCCTCCTCCTCCTCCTCCTCCTCCTCCTCCTCCAGCCCCCCTCCTCCTCCTCCTCCTCCTCCTCCTCCTCCAGCCCCCCTCCTCCTCCTCCTCCACCTCCTCTAGCCCCCCTCCTCCTCCTCCTCCTCCTCCTCCACTTCCTCTACCTCCTTCTCCTCGTCCTCTACCTCCTCCTCCTCCCCCTCCACTTCCTCCTCCTCCTCTACCTCCTCCTCCTCCTCCTCCACTTCCTCCTCCTCCTCCTCCTCCACTTCCTCCTCCTCCTCCTCCTCCTCCTCTACCTCCTTCTCCTCCTCCTCTACCTCCTTCTCCTCCTCCTCCTCCACTTCCTCCTCCTCCTTCTCCTCCTCCTCCTCCTCTACCTCCTTCTCCTCCTCCTCTACCTCCTCCTCCTCCCCCTCCACTTCCTCCTCCTTCTCCCCCTCCACTTCCTCCTCCTCCTCCTCCTTCTCCTCTACCTCCTTCTCCTCCTCCTCTACCTCCTCCTCCTCCCCCTCCACTTCCTCCTCCTCCTCCTCCTCCTCCTCCTCTACCTCCTCCTCCTCCCCCTCCACTTCCTCCTCCTCCTCCACCTCCTCTAGCCCTCCTCCTCCTTCTCCTCCCCCTCCTCCTCCTCCTCCTCCTCCCTGACACTGACCTGCTGGAAGTAGGCGGCGAAGCGGTGCATGTACTGGTCGTAGGGCAGCATGGCGTGAGTCTCAGCCTGGAAGAAGTTGATGTACCAGACGCCGAGCAGCGCCAGGAGGACCGGAACGTTCTGCTGCAGGGGGGCGCTGCGGAAATGGTTATCCTGCAGGAGACAGGAGGCAGGAGTCAGGAGGAGACAGGAGTCAGGAGGAGACAGGAGGAGTCAGGAGGAGACAAGAGGAGACAAGAGGAGACAGGAGGAGTCAGGAGGAGACAGGAGGAGTCAGGAGGAGTCAGGAGGAGACAGGAGGAGTCAGGAGGAGTCAGGAGGAGACAGGAGGAGACAGGAGGAGACAGGAGGAGTCAGGAGGAGAGAGGAGGAGACAGGAGGAGTCAGGAGGAGGCAGGAGGAGTAGGGGGAACATAGAGCTCCTACCATCCAGTGAGCTCCGCTCAGAAGCTGCTCAAAGTTCTCAAAACCTGCAACACAAACAAGACAGAGAGAGGTCAGAGGTCAGAGGTCAGAGGTCAAAGGTCAAAGGTCAGAGATCAACAAGAGAAACTCTGAGTCAAATTGTAAGGTGATCTGTGTCTGGATGAAAAGGTGAAATCCTCTGAGCTGTAAACTGATGTAACCAATCAGAGGCTCAGATCAACCTGCCAGCACCACATTTCCCATCATGCTCAGGGGCAGAGGGGACGACCCCACCTGATCAGGATGAAGAGATGAACTGTCTGTGGATCACAGCTGATCTGACTCTGTACAAGTTCAAAGACCAAAACCTTCAGTCACTAATTAATCAGTTTGTTCCTGAAGAGGAGCAGGATCAACAACAAGTCAGTGAACTAACTCATTAACCAGCTTAACCAGCTTAAACCAGCTTAAATCAGCTTAAACCAGCTTTAACCAGCTTTAACCAGCTTTAACCAGCTTAAACCAGCTTAAACCAGCTTTAACCAGCTTTAACCAGCTTTAATCAGCTTTAACCAGCTTTAACCAGCTTAAACCAGTGTTAATGATCAGTAATCATTAAGAGTGTAAATCAGTGTAAATCAGTGTTAATCAGGGTTATTAAGTGTTAATTAGTGTTGATCAGTGTTGATCAGTGTTTTGTAGTGTTAACCTGTTTTAATCAGTGTTTATCAGAATTTATTAGTGTTAATTAATGTTAGTCAGTCTTAATCAGTATAAATTAGAGATAATCAGT
>NW_027437187.1:38577439-38579939 GCF_033239565.1 Halichoeres trimaculatus
AAAAAAATGGTTTTAATATTTTAAATTTGATAAAAACTGTGGAGAAACACTAATCTCAACACTGTAAAAACTCTGTTTAAAAAAACAAACAAACCACATCCTGACACACTGTAAAAAGATAACAGTGTACTGTTTGTAAACACTGTAAAAAGATTAAAGCGTAGTGTCAAACACTGTTAAAAGTTACAGCGTAGTGTCTGTGAACACTGTAAAAAGTTACAACGTAGTGTCTGTGAACACTGTAAAAAGATTAAAGCGGAGGGTCTGTGAACACTGTAAAAAGTTACAACGTAGTGTCTGTAAACACTATAAAAAGTTTAAACGTAGTGTCTGTGAACACTGTAAAAAGATTAAAGCGTAGGGTCTGTGAACACTGTAAAAAGTTACAGTGTAGTGTCTGTAAACACTGTAAAAAGTTACAGCATAGGGTCTGTGAACACTGTAAAAAGATTAAAGCGGAGGGTCTGTGAACACTACAAAAAGATTAAAGCGGAGTGTCTGTGAACACTGTAAAAAGTTACAGCATAGTGTCTGTAAACACTGTAAAAATTTACAGCATAGTGTCTGTAAACACTGTAAAAATTTACAGCATAGTGTCTGTAAACACTGTAAAAAGTTACAACGTAGTGTCTGTGAACACTGTAAAAGGTTTAAACCTAGTGTCTGTAAACACTACAAAAAGTTTTAACGTAGTGTCTGTGAACACTATAAAAAGTTTAAACGAAGTGTCTGTGAACACTATAAAAAGTTACAGCGTAGTGTCTGTGAGCACTGTAAAAAGTTACAGCGTAGTGTCTGTGAGCACTGTAAAAAGTTACAGCGTAGTGTCTGTGAACACTGTAAAAAGTTTAAACGTAGTGTCTGTGAACACTATAAAAAGTTACAGCGTAGTTACTGTGAACACTGTAAAAAGTTACAGCGTAGTGTCTGTGAACACTGTAAAAAGTTTAAACGTAGTGTCTGTGAACACTATAAAAAGTTACAGCGTAGTGTCTGTGAGCACTGTAAAAGGTTTAAACCTAGTGTCTGTGAACACTGTAAAAAGTTACAGCGTAGTGACTGTGAACACTGTAAAAAGTTACAGCGTAGTGTCTGTGAACACTGTAAAAAGTTACAGCGTAGTGACTGTGAACACTGTAAAAAGTTACAGCGTAGTGACTGTGAACACTGTAAAAAGTTACAGCGTAGTGTCTGTGAACACTGTAAAAAGTTACAGCGTAGTGACTGTGAACACTGTAAAAAGTTACAGCGTAGTGACTGTGAACACTGTAAAAAGTTACAGCGTAGTGTCTGTGAACACTGTAAAAAGTTACAGCGTAGTGACTGTGAACACTGTAAAAAGTTACAGCGTAGTGTCTGTGAACACTGTAAAAAGTGCTGGTTAAACTGATGAAGCTGATGTACTGACGTGACAGAAGGCCTTCATCTTCTCCAGGACCCGGTTCACCTCTGGCATCACGTCTTTACCGTCCACCTGGATCGGCGTGTTGGAGCGGTTACGCAGGGCCACGTGGAGCACAGCACGACCCTGAACACACACATTGATAACAAAGTACACACACACATACACACACATTAGAACCACAGTTCCTACAGCTGACCTGCTGAGTGATCAGCTGATGGAGCCTTTCACCTGACTAGGAGTCTGCAGCTTTGAGCTAACAGCTAACAACAACATGCTCATACTCAAATGCTAATGTGTTTAAGGAGGCTAACACCAGCTAACAAACAATTCCCATAAGAACAGCTGAGTGTTAATGTTGGAGCATAAACTGCAAGGGTGGACAGACATATGACCTAATGATAGTGCCACAGGGGAGGCCAGAGGAGAGGCCAGAGGAGAGGTCAGAGGAGAGGTCAGAGAGGAGGCCAGAGAGGAGGCCAGAGGAAAGGTCAGAGGAGAGGTCAGAGAGGAGGTCAGAGAGGAGGCCAGAGAGGAGGCCAGAGAGGAGGCCAGAGGAGAGGTCAGAGGAGAGGTCAGAGAGGAGGCCAGAGGAGAGGTCAGAGGAGAGGTCAGAGAGGAGGCCATGGGGTTGAAGACAAGATCAACGTCACCTTTAAAAAACGTTATCAGCTGTTAAAGGGGACATATCCTGCTTGTTTCTCCTTTTCACTATGCCAGACTAGGATGCCTGTAAAGCATTTCTGCCCTCAGTACAAGTCATTTAGTTCCTTCATTGCTCCACAATAGCGTTCTCAATATCCTCATTTTAGGCCATTCTGAAGATCTGGTTGAAACGCTCCGTTTGGAGAATGACCTCCAGTAACCTCACAACATCACAGCCCTTTGTGCTCTGATTGGTCAGTTCTATCAGAGGGGCGGAGGGGGTAGAGCCAGGGGGCGGTTTTTGCAGCATGGCGGTATTTACAAAATGACCATATTGGATGGAGCAGACCGAGCGAGTTTGCTGTTTGCCAAAACTTCACCGTAAGGCATTGATAGCACTAATAAAATGGCAGAGTGTAGGATACGTCCTTTTGTATTGGACCCCGAGTCAGA
>NW_027437187.1:38582439-38587439 GCF_033239565.1 Halichoeres trimaculatus
ACAGAGTCAGACATTTTTCCCAGCAATCCCTCCGGCTTCTCGCGGCCGCAGTCGTGTTGCTCCTGGCCTGGATAATACTGTGGTACTCTTCATATTTTTACAGGATTACTTGCTGCTCCTCCGCTGTAAAGCAGGCTGCTCTCTTCTCCATTGTGGAAAACGCTCTGGGGCTGCTAGCCGCGCCCATTTCATGTGCGCGCACAGATCCCAGCAGGATTCACTGATCCAGTTGATAACGAGCTTCGTAGTACAGCAGATCTGGATGATGGAGATCCGGTGAAGTTCAGTGAGTTGTTGCAGAGTTATCCTGGATGACTTCATCCAGCTTCATAGCAGGGCCCAGCAGTTCCTGATCTCTCTGGGCTCAGCTTTAGTTTTCCTCTACCACAAAGATGGACTCAACAGACCCTGTGAGTCTGTAAACACCTGTCAGTAAACACCTGTCTATAAACACCTGTAAACACCTGTCAGTAAACACCTGTCAGTAAACACCTTTAAACACCTGTCTATAAACACCTGTCAGTAAACACCTGTAAACACCTGTCTATAAACACCTGTCAGTAAACACCTGTCTATAAACACCTGTCAGTAAACACCTGTCTATAAACACCTGTCAGTAAACACCTGTCTATAAACACCTGTCTATAAACACCTGTCTGTAAACACCTGTCAGTAAACACCTGTCTATAAACACCTGTAAACACCTGTCAGTAAACACCTGTCTGTAAACACCTGTCTATAAACACCTGTAAACACCTGTCTATAAACACCTGTCAGTAAACACCTGTAAACACCTGTCTATAAACACCTGTCAGTAAACACCTGTCTATAAACACCTGTAAACACCTGTCAGTAAACACCTGTCTGTAAACACCTGTCAGTAAACACCTGTAAACACCTGTCTATAAACACCTGTCAGTAAACACCTGTCTGTAAACACCTGTCAGTAAACACCTGTCAGTAAACACCTGTCTATAAACACCTGTCTGTAAACACCTGTAAACACCTGTCTATAAACACCTGTCTGTAAACACCTGTCAGTAAACACCTGTCAGTAAACACCTGTCTGTAAACACCTGTCTATAAACACCTGTCAGTAAACACCTGTCTGTAAACACCTGTCAGGAAACACCTGTCCTGTGCTCTAGTCTGCCCCCTGCAGTCCAGTAGCAGCAGGTTCATGTCCTCCTGGTGGACGTTCTTGTCTCTGCATGGAGCGACTTAAGGATGAGTCAGAGCGAGCTGACAGGATCAGGACTGATCAGACAAGACAGCTACAGGGCTATGAGTGTGAGTGTGTGTGTGTGTGTGTGAGTGTGTGTGTGTGTGTGTGTGTGTGTGTGTGTGTGTGTGTGTGTGAGTGTGTGTGTGTTACCATAGCCAGCAGCATGGTCATCACTTCCTGGTTGATGAGGTTCTTGGAGTAGTCAAGCAGGATCTCTCCATCGTCTGTCTGCAGGACTGTGCTGCACACACACACACACACACACACACATTATTTTTATATTATATAATTTATTTATTTTGATTTTCTAACCACTGATTGAGGTGAGGACTACAGTGATTCCCGCTCAGCTCTCTGTGGTCATGTGACCTGAAGCTCCGCCTCTTTCTCTCAGGAACCACCTGAACGACTGTTTCAGACTCAGCAACTCTTCACCTGATGAAGCAGAAACTCTGTGATTTCCTTCTGAAACTCCTACAGTCTGTGAGAGTCTGCAAGCTTCACCTGTCAGAGGTCAGACTGAGACAGAGGCATGATGGGAAACCTGCTCACAGCGCTCTGACTGATCCACGTGTGTGTGGAGGATCAGATCAACACTTTCACTTTAGATTAAAATAAAAACTGTGAGAAACAGGACGTGGAGATTCATCAGACAACTCTGAGAGAGCTACAGCTGGTTCTGACCCGTTTGGACCCAGAGTCTGAGAATAAGGTTTATGACCTCATTTACTCCATCAGTGATTAAAAACTGATGCTAATCACGTCCTTCAGCTAACATCATCAACAACCAGAGATCAACGCCTCTCCTCCATCACCCTCCTCCATCACCCTCCTCCCTCACCCTCCTCCATCACCCTCCTCCATCACCCTCACTGAGGGACCTGTGATCCGCTCTGTGGCTCCTGTGATCCACCTTCACCTCCTCTTATTCTCTGTTTCAGATTTCTGCATTTTAGAGACGGGCTGGAAATATTCTGATGGGTGTGAACGCCGTCTGCCGTCCTCTGTGTGTGTGTGTGTGTGTGTGATGGTTCCCTCTCAGTGTGTGTGTGGTGGTTCCCTCTCAGTGTGTGTGTGATGGTTCCCTCTCAGTGTGTGTGTGTGATGGTTCCCTCTCAGTGTGTGTGTGGTGGTTCCCTCTCAGTGTGTGTGTGATGGTTCCCTCTCAGTGTGTGTGTGATGGTTCCCTCTCAGTGTGTGTGTGTGATGGTTCCCTCTCAGTGTGTGTGGTGGTTTCCTCTGGCTGTGGGTGTGTCAGGAGGACAGATAACTGGATTCAGGGAGATTAGTGAAGCGGGGACACTCCGTCCTCTGACACAGCCTGCAGTGAGTCCTCGGTCTGAGACACTGGTCCACTCACCGAGGACACACTGCAGCTCCTCTCACTCCTTCTGTGTCTGCTCCTCATCGTCTGAGAGAGGAGCACAGGATGTGCTGCAGCGCACGTAGCGCCCCCCCTCCTCCTCCTCTGTGGTTCATTCACAGTGAAGGAGGAGGAAGAGGAGGAGGAGGAAGAGGAGGAGGAGGAAGAGGAGGAGGAGGAAGAGGAGGAGGAGGAGGAGGAAGAGGGCTGCCGCAGACACATCTATCTTCATCCTCAGCCGGACTCCTCTTCCTCACTCTGGCGTCTCTATGTGTCAGATTAAAGCCTGTTCATCAGTCTGACACCGTGTGTCCATTATCGGACAGGCTGCTAACAGGTGGGGTTTAGCATCTCAGGCTAACAGAGAAGCTAACTCACGGAGTGGAGTTCAACAGGTTAGCTTAGCTTCAGTTAGCAGCGACCTGTAGCATTAATGATCCGCTGACACATGTCGGATCACCTGTCACCTGTCATAGTGACGTATGACCCTGAGCCCTGCTTCATTATCAGCGACAGTTAGCTCCGTTAATATATCACATTAAACATCAGCACAGGACTCCGACAAACCCTGAACCTCAGAGCTTTCACGAACACCTGAGACTTAAAAACAGAGAAAGATCATCTGTCACAGAGATAAATATGATAACTGTGATCTGTAACAGAGATAAATATGATAACTGTGATCTGTAACAGAGACAAACTGAAACACGGAAACAGCCGCTCCACCGCAGCGCCTCTGTCCGATAATGGAAGCTGCGACATTAGCACGCCAGCTAACACGAGCTACCGAAGGGGTTTGTTTCCTGGTGCGGCCTGGACCTGGTCCCTGCAGGACTGAGCAGGTCCAGAGTTGAATCTGACAGGTAGAGCAGGTCTGAACATCACACCTGGACCGCTTCACCCCCCGGAAACACAGCGGGGGGGCGCGGAGGGGGGGCAGTGACCTTGTGCTTTTAGATGAAGCGATTCAGGTGTAGTGTAAGCTGTGTGTGTGTGTGTGTGTGTGTGTGTGTGTGTGTGTGTGTGTGTGTGTGTGTGTGTGTGTTTCAAAGGTCTGAGTCCTGGTACCGGGGCACGCCGGACCGGCACCGGAGCGCAGAGAGCGGCTCTCTGTCTGACATGTGTCCGCTCATGGTGCTCCTGTGTGGGCTGTTCCCGCTCCGCTCAGCCCGTCACGTCCACACACACACACACTCTCACACACTCACTCACACACTCACTCACACACTCACTCACACACACACAGCCTGTCTCTCCGTGTACCGTGTTGTGTCTGGTGTGTGTGTGTGTGTGTCCTCCAACCTGAACTTGCTGAATCTGTCCTTGTCGGACTCGAACATGTCCCTCATGTTGAGGCTTCCCGCGTTGTCCCGGTACCACTGCTCCAGCTTCTTGAAGTTCGGGTCGTTGTTCAGCGCCATGGCGGACGAGGATGCGGGGCGGTGCTGGTTCTGGTCCCTGGTGTTTCCTCTGAGGGATCGGGTCTGGTCTGGTCCCTGCTCGGAGCTGTGGAGGATGAGGAGGCCGGATGGTGCTGAGCCACAGCTGACGGGGGGAGGCGGAGGTGGTCACACTCAGCTCAGCCAATCAGAGCTGGCCCCACCCATCCGGATTAGCCCCGCCCACACCGCCTCCGCTCACGTACTGAGTGTTGCCTGTACGGAGGCCGATTAGTGCCAATAACACAGCGCTGAGTTATGTAAACAGACCTGATTTGTGTGTGTGTGTGTGTGTGTGTGTGTGTGTGTGTGTGTATGGAGGCCGATCAGTGCCAATAACAGTCTCAGCTTCTCAAACTGTAAAAATGTATTTACTCAAAGTTAAAATGAACAGCTCAGAGAGGCTGCAGCTGTGTGTGGTGGTAATTAGAGCCACTAATGAAGGTCGTTATCTCACACTGAGCCTGACACACTGCACGTAGCCTCAGTGCTAACACGTAGCCTCAGTGCTAACATGTAGCCTCAGTGCTAACACGTAGCCTCAGTGCTAACACGTAGCCTCAGTGCTAACACGTAGCCTCAGTGCTAACACTGTTTCCTGTAGAGGTGAGTCATTCAGCCCACAGCAGAGACCTCAGTCATTTCCATATGGAGGCGTTTTAGTGCCAACCCCACGGGGTGACTATAGGTCAGTGTTTCCTCCTGATGGTCTGTGAAGGAAGATTCATTTTTATAACATGTCTGTAACAGTTATGTAACATCAACATGTTTATGGCTTCATTAATCATGTATGAGGGGCAACTAGTGCCACAGGAACAGGAACATGTTGACACAGGAAAGACTGAATGATGATAAACTGAAGTTTATTTGACAGGATGGTTTTAAGTATGGAGGCTGATTAGAGCCACTGCTACAGCCCAGATCCAGACAAAGGTGACCCTCATGAAAAGCTTCCCTGGGTGACTGGATCCTG
>NW_027437187.1:38592439-38620026 GCF_033239565.1 Halichoeres trimaculatus
GCACTTCAACCAATCAGGTTAAAGAGAACAGACTGTGTGTGTGTGTGTGTGTGTGTGTGTGTGTGTGTGTGTGTGTGTGTGTGTGTGTGTGTGTGTGTGTGTGTGTGTGTGTGTGGAGGAGGAAGGGTGGGGCCTGGACCGTCTGAAGCCACTCAGCCGTGACTCCTCCTCCTCAGATCCTCTGGCATGGTTTACGTGGTCCAGGAGCCACAAACAGACCCTGAACCCTTGGATCCATGCCCCCCAGACCCCCTGAAGAGAACCCTTAAGAACCAGAACCACAGGCTGCTGCTTACCCACGCCGACTGGTCCAAACTGGGGGGACACCAGGGGGCTGGTGGTGAACTGGTTGTAGGCAGGGACCGGGGCCCGGTTGAAGAGGCCGTAGGATCCAGCGGACTGAAAGGGGGTGGGAGCGGCAGCAGCAGAGGACGAGCTGGTGCTCATGGACGACTGAGGAGAAGGAGGAGGAGGATGAAGAGGGTCAGTGTTACACACAGTGGAAACACATTAGGACACGTCACACCTGGCTCCACGGCTCACCTGGACTATGGCCGGGTCCTGGGGCAGGGAGCATGTTGGTTTGGGGGGCTCACACACGGTCAGGTCCTTGATGTCGCTGCCTCTGAAGATGATGTACTCAAAGGTGTCGTCTCGAGGGGGGATGGGGCGGTCAGTGGGCCGGTCCTCTGTGCCAAAGGAGCGCACTGAGGAGGGGGGACAGGATCAGACCAACACCCAGGACTTAGGATAAAACCTTTATCAGCAAGACCTTCAAGACCGTCAGCATCAGGCTCATCACTACACCTGCTCATTTAACTACACCTGCTCATGTCACTACACCTGCTCATGTCACTACACCTGCTCATGTCACTACACCTGCTCATGTCACTACACCTGCTCATGTCACTACACCTGCTCATTTAACTACACCTGCTCATGTCACTACACCTGCTCATGTCACTACACCTGCTCATGTCACTACACCTGCTCATGTCACTACACCTGCTCATGTCACTACACCTGCTCATGTCACTACACCTGCTCATGTCACTACACCTGCTCATGTCACTACACCTGCTCATGTCACTACACCTGCGCTCTGCTGCAGAGACACAGGACTCATCTCATCCTTTATTTTCCCTGATTCATTAATTAATCGTAAATATAATCGTCAGAGTAATGGATTACTAAAGTAACTGCTAGCTGCAGCCCTACTGTGAAGATGACGAGGAGGGGGTAAACTGTCACACACACCTTGGTGTGATGAACGATGACTCCATGAGTTTTAATCTACTTGTGCTGCAGCTGTTTTGTGAAAAAGCTGAGGCTAACACTGAGTTTTTGTTTCAGAGACAGGTTGTTTTTCTTTTAATGTAAAGTGTTTTCTTGCTGCAGCCTTTTGACCTGTGTTAGATCATGGAGATGTTTTCTGCTTGTCTCTGCACAGCGTCTCCATGTGGTCCATACTGCCAACCATAACAAACTGTAAACCTCTGACCCACCACTGGGAGTTGTACTCTGCTTTGGTGACCCAGAGGATCACACACTGGTACATTTTTCTTAATAAGGCAGTTTTTGGTCTGCTGCCCCACTATTAATGTGTTTTTATCACCGCTCAGTTTTTGAACAATCGATTCTTAGATTGTGATTTTAATCCCTTATCTTGTGTTTTGTCTGTATCTTAGTGTTTTTACTGCTGCCTGTCTTGTCCTGTCTCTCCATTAAAAGTAGAGCCCGACCGATTAACTGGCCCGATTAATCGGCCTGCCTGATTAATACTGATTAATTGCCCCAATTAATCAGTCGGCCCGATTAAGCCTGTCACCGATTAATCAACTTCGGCCAAAATGTAGCCGATTATAAAAATTTTTGCTCCACAGAGATTCTGGCACTCGTGTTCCTGTGAGTCTGTGTGTTGGGCTGCACGCTGCCTGAGTGCCCGCCCCCTCCGTCCACCATTATCTAATGTAAGACTATAATTCCTCATTTTAACGTTGTTTAAACTGCTCATTGTGTGTTTACATTTTTATTTTTTTTATACTTACTGTGTTTAAAGTTTGACTTACTTATTAAAGGTGTTTACAGCTTGACTTCTTTATTTATGATTGTGTTTACAGCTTGTTCTTATTTCTCATTGTTAACACTACAGTTCTTATGTTGACAGTTTTATTATTTAGGTTCTTCGTTGTAATTTCATAGTGTTCTGTCTCTGTCTTGAATCATATGGATATTATAATAATTTGTATCCATATACAGTATATATCCTGTGTATATCAATGTATTTATGACATATATCAGCTGATATATCGGATATCGGCTTTTTTTTGGCCCCCACTATCGGTATCAGCCCCAAAAATCCCATATTGGTCGGGCTCTACTTAAAAAAGAGACTTTTAATCTCAGTGGGACCAACCTGGTTGGATAAAAGGAAAAGACAAGGAAGGACATTAGGTCTGCAGTTCTCAAGACTGGTCTTGGTTTGACAGGGGCGTGTCCAGATTTTCAGACTGAGGTGTCCATGCTGACCGACACTGATTTATGCAGGGGGGGCATAAATAACGTGAGACCACACTCCAATAAATGACATTAATTATTTGTTTGTATTAAAACTATTAGATTAACAGTGATAGATATAAGGAACATTAGTAGATGCAGTTCACCACTGCCTCCAACAGGAAGTATCTGACAAAAGATGTTATAAGCTGCACTCTGTTTGTGTTTTTATGCACCAGTTACAGCGTGACTGTATCAGTTTCTGCTGTTAATAGCAAACCGCTGTGTGACTGTTCATGAGAAGCTAAAGGGACAATACTGAAAACTGTCTGAATAGTTGAGTCTGACATAAGCCCCGCCCCTTATAGGTCAAACAGCCAATGATGTGTTTGTGTTTAAGATGACAGCTACAGAGACCTGTCAGACTCTGAGGTGGGCTCCTGTCACCCCGGGCTACCCTGTGTGAGGCGCCTCTGCTGACTCATGACTCAAAGCCTAACACACCAGCTAACACACACCAGCTAACACACACCAGCTAACACACACCAGCTAACACACAAGTCAACACACACCAGCTAACACACACCAGCTAACACACACAAGTCAACACACACCAGCTAACACACACCAGCTAACACACCAGCTAACACACACCAGCTAACACACACCAGCTAACACACAAGTCAACACACAAGTCAACACACTCCAGCTAACACACACCAGCTAACACACTCCAGCTAACACACACCAGTTAACACACACCAGTTAACACACACCAGTTAACACACTCCAGTTAACACACACCAGCTAACACACAAGTCAACACACACCAGCTAACACACACCAGCTAACACACAAGTCAACACACACCAGCTAACACACACCAGCTAACACACACAAGTCAACACACACCAGCTAACACACACCAGCTAACACACCAGCTAACACACACCAGCTAACACACACCAGCTAACACACAAGTCAACACACAAGTCAACACACTCCAGCTAACACACACCAGCTAACACACTCCAGCTAACACACACCAGTTAACACACACCAGTTAACACACACCAGTTAACACACTCCAGCTAACACACACCAGCTAACACACACTCACAGCTGACTGAGCCCAACTCAGAGTCAACGTTTTATCCTGTTGTAATGGCTCATGGTCGGATTAAAGCTCGGTCGTTGTTTGTGTGTGTGTTTGTGTGTGTGTGTGTGTGTGTGTGTGTGTGTGTGTGTGTAGCTAACACTAATAACAGCCTCTGACTGCTCACAGTTAGCCTCCTGCTAATGTTATTAATTAGTGAAACCAGGTCTCAGAGTACAGACTCCCGCCTGACAGTAGACCGGGTTTTGATCATTACCCCTGTATCAGGCAGCTCGCCCCGGTCTGAGCTGAACCCGGGTCCGAACAGAACCTGTCTGGACCACCAGTCCATGTTACCTTTAGCCAGAGCCACCGTGGAGTTCTCGGTGTCGATGGTGTACAGGATCCCCTCGTAGCGGATCTCGGCCTTGGAGATCAGGCTGATTTTACTGCCCAGGTAGGGCGTCCCGCCGCTCATGGTGCCTCCTGGGTCTCTCGGTCCGAACAGGGGGCAGAATGAACGGTCCCTCCGAACCACGAGTCTACCGGGACCGAATCTGGACTGGGTTTATCTGGTTTCGGGTTTTCCTCCAGGTCACTGCTCACCGCTACAACATGGCTGCCTCCTCCTCCATCCAGGGGCTGTGAGCGCGGGGCTAACGGGAAGTCATGATATCGCGTGACTTCACTCAGCCATGAGCTCTAGATCTGTGAGTACTAGAAGAGCCAACACAACAAGTCTGTGCGTTACACAGAATCATTTTAATAAATGCTTTCATTTCCCGCCCTTAATGAGTCAAACATGTAATTATTTAATGTGAAAAAAGAAACAGCCCGTTGAGTTTATTCTACACTAACTTCAACATCCTCCGTGTTTAAAATGACTGATAGATAAGATACATGTGAGAAGAATACAACAAGAGACAAGTAAGAGCAGTAACAAAACAGACTATGAACAGATATACACACATTAACATGTATTTAAGGTGTATTCATGGAGAAAAAGACCAGAGACAGACTGTTCACATTAACATATTAACAGTAGTAATAAGGACAAATACGAAATATATCCATATATATCTAAACCAAACAAGAAAACAGAATAAATATGAATATGAATGTCAGTGACAGAATAAATATGGGTATTTTAGTCCAAGTGTTTTGTTTAGTAAAATAGACCTAAAAATACTCACTTTGTACTGTATCATACTATAAAACCCTAAACATTGACACAGTCAGGGACATTTTGTGTAAAGTTCTGCTGTTTGGAATAGCACATATAGAATAGATCAATAGGACAGAATTACTTTATTGATCCCAGACTGGGAAATTGTTGAAAGACTAAAAACCTATCAAAGTGCAAAACTTTTCTAGCCTATTCCTGCTGTTTAATTATCCTTCCAAATCTAACTTTCACTTTATTTTTTGAAGCATTAATTTATTAGGACTGTTATTAGTTTGCAGAGTTACTGGGCTGACTTTTGTTGTTTCACATCGATGACACTAACTGGGTGTAAATGGAGCTGTAGCAGCAGGTGTCAGTAATGACAGACATGAGCTTTTAGCTTGTTTGGGAGGCTCAGAGTTGTTATGGTCAGAACTTTAAAGAGGAATGTCAGGTGCAGAGTGTTCAGGCTCAGGTTTATTTAAAAACTAAAGGATCCGGACTCTGCCTGAAGAACAGGTCCCACAGAGACCCTCTCCCTGCCAGTCCTCTGTGAGACCCTGTTTGAACCTCAAACCCTGGCCGGAGCGCCGAGCTGACAGGAAACTCTGTCTGTTCTAGGTCTATGCTTGAAAACAACGCGGATCCTGCGCGCATGCGTACATTCTAAAATACGATTTGCACAACGGTCCAGGATCAAAGATGGCGGGAGCCCGCGACCCGCTGGAGGACATGCTCTGCTCCGAGGTGGACGAGAAGGCTGTAAGCGACTTGGTGGGCTCCCTGGAGTCCCAGCTGGGCGACCCTAAGGCTCCCGGGGCCTCCTACTCCGACGGGAAACGGGACTCCGCTCCTCCGCCGGTCACTCCGTTCTCAGGGAAAGTACGCGATCCAGTGGGGTCTGTGGAGCCGCCGCAACAAGGGCATCCAAAACCGGGGTTAAACCAGGACCCGGGCGCCAATGAGCCCCTCTCCGGTAAAACCCTGTCCTCCTCTACCTCCTCCGGGGCCGCCGGGGCCGTGATCCCCTCCGGTGCTGCCCCACAAACAGTTGGAGCTTCTCCCACCATCTCCCCCGCACCGGGACCCGGAACTTTGAGCACTCAGTCCGGGGCGGCTAGCTTCCCCCGGGCTGCAGTCCTGGGTCCGAGCGCGGCTCCCAGCCCCAGCACCGGCCCCACGGGGGACCCGATCCGGACTGCCTCTCCCGGACCTCAAAGTTTGAACGGCAGCGCCGGAGCTGTGAAGTTGGTGAACTCCCCCGCAGCCCCCCCAGCGGCCGGGACCGGGTCTGTCATCAGTACTGTCAGTCCCGGAGGGTCCACCATCATCGCCCCCATGGCCTCCCAGCCCGGGTTCCCCGGACCTCAGACCTCAGCTCCTGGAGCTCTGCAGAGACACCCCAGCCCGGTGGCCCAGAACGGAGTGGACCCCAAAGGGGCCCAGCTGGTGGTGCGGGGGTCCCCCTCCCCCTCAGCTTCGTCCTCTCAGGTCCTGAACCACAGCACCCCTCTGATGCACACCAAGATGCTGCTGCCCAGTCAGCCGGTCTCTGGGAGCTCCGTGATCCTGACCAGTACCCCCCCTCCGGCTGTGGTCCAGTCCCCCATCAGCCAGACTCAGAACGGGACCAGTACGACTGCTGGGGGGGTGAAGCCTGCGGTGAACGGGGTGGGACAGCCCACCGTGGCCCTGGTCAGACCGCCTGGCGCTCCCGTGGTGGCGACCTCCATCCAGCAGCAGAGACCCGGGCTGGTCGCCGCCCCCAGAGCGGCGGCCCCTCAGCCCCCGCTGGCAGTCCGGCCCCAGCAGCAGACCACCATCCAGCTGCCCCCCGGGTTCACTATGCCCCCAGGTGAGTTCCCCACATGTGCCCACCTCTGGTAGGGGCTCAGGTGCCTCAGAGGTAGAGAGAGAGCTGTGACATCACTTCCTGTGACTGTAAAAGTTCCTACAGAGTCCAGAGAGACTTTCAGAACCAGAACCACCAGTCTGCTGATTAGTCCGCCTGTCTGCAGTTAGTGTGTCTCTGGGTCTGAGGCTGGTCTGGTCTGGCTGTGGGAGGAGCTACAGAAAGACAGGAAGTGATGTCACAGATCTGTTGTGACCAGGTTTTTACTGTTGACAGCTTCCTTTAGTCAAGGCGAACTGTAACTGATCCTGTCTGTGACTGTTTCATGTCTGTAGTGTCTGTTTCTACGTCCACTAACTCTGTCAGTTACTGTCTGTTCCTGTCTGTGACTGTTTGCTCTCTTTGCTCTCCGTCTGTTCTGTCGTTTATTCTGTCACTGTTACAGTCTGTTTGTTTCTGTTACTGTGTCTGTGTTTCTGTGTTTCTGTCTGTGTTTCTGTGTGTCTGTGTTCCTGTCTGTGTTTCTGTCTGTGTGTCTGTGTTTCTGTCTGTGTTTCTGTCTGTGTGTCTGTGTTTCTGTCTGTGTTTCTGTCTGTGTGTCTGTGTTTCTGTCTGTGTTTCTGTCTGTGTGTCTGTGTTTTTGTGTTTCTGTCTGTGTGTCTGTGTTTCTGTCTGTGTTTCTGTGTTTCTTTTCTGTGTTTCTGTCTGTGTTTCTGTGTTTCTTTTCTGTGTTTCTGTCTGTGTGTCTGTGTTTCTGTGTCTGTGTTTCTGTCTGTGTGTCTGTGTTTCTGTGTCTGTGTTTCTGTGTTCCTGGTGCTGACATCAGAGCTTGTGATGCTGTGTTTGTTTTGACCCGTGGTGGTCTGATGTGACCTTTGACCCTGAGTTTCTGGGTTGACTCTGAGGATCATGAATGTGGGCTCTGGCTGTGTGAGCTGGTCTCACCTGGTGTTTTCAGAGATGGGGGATTTCTCTGAACGGGGGTTTTGAAGGTGGAGCTGAGAGTTTTCAGGAGCCTGCAGATTATTCTGACCCGATCCCAGAGCGGGACCAGGTCAGGCTGGTTCTGCTCACTGACTCCTCTCCTCCTGCTCCAGGTATGGTTCTGGTCCGGACAGAGACGGGTCAGCTGGTGATGGTCCCTCAGCACGTCCTGGCTCAGGCTCAGGCCAAGACCCAGCAGGGCCAGACGGTCGCCAACATCACGCAGAGACCGGCCACGCCCACCGCCGGGGCCACCATCCGAGTGTCCACGGCGTCCACGGTGAGTGTTACAGACCACAGCAGGTCCTCCTCGATCCACCACGGGCCGGACTCCTGTTTCTGCAGGGGTGAACCGGTTTACAGGGACCAGATCCAATGGGACAGGAAGTCAGAGGCAGGAACCACGAATACACACCCAGAGACTTTCACAATAAAACAACGTGTGTTCAGACCCCACGGTACTCATCGTACCCCAGCCAGACCAGGAGGAGCAGGGTGAGGTTTCACAGCCCACCAGGGACCAGGGGAGGATCATGAGGAGGGGTTTGACTGTACAGATAGTCCTCCTGGTCTACAGATAGTCCTCCTGGTCTACAGATAGTCCTCCTGGTGCGGTCTCTGTGGTAAACAGAGGGTCTGATTCTTTGCTGCTGGTGCCGGTCTCTTGAAGTCTGGTCTCCTGGTTTCCTGGTCCCGTCAGTCCTGAACCTGAATGATGGTTTTTCTCCCCCCCTGTCGTCTGCAGGCTCCTCAAACCGTCCGCCTGGCCACCCCCACCCAGACCAGAATGGTCCAGTCCCCCTCCACCACCACAGTACAGGTGAGTGAACACATATGACATCATCCTTCAGCTTCAGCCAATCAGAGCAGGTCTCAGTGATGACACACACACACACACACACACACACACACACACACACACAGAGGTCTCTGAGCTCCTGAAGGACTGTCCCCACACCCGACCTGGGACCCAGGGAGGGTCTGGACTGGGGAAACCAGCTGGTTCTGTGAATCTGCTCTCAAAGATAAACCATCAGTCCGTGTCTGATGTTCCCGTGTTTTTCTCTCCTGATGGCGTCCCACGTTTCCCAGAAGGCCATCACAGTGGCCCCGGGCGGAGCGACGGTGACGGTGAACATGACCACCCCTCAGAAGGCCCAGACCGTGATCACAGCAGGGGGGGCGCCTGTGGCCAAACCTGCCAGTGTCCCAACCACGCCCCTGGCCAGCACGCCGACCGCCACCACCACCACGCCCACCAACAGAGTCACGGTGGTGTCACAGGTCAGGCCCCGCCCAGTTCTCTCTGCTGAACACGCTCCAGCCTCACACAGACTCATCCTGAGGCTTTTATTTTGACATCTCAAACAGGAAATGCAAGAAAACGTGAAGAAGTGTAAGAACTTCCTCGCCACGCTCATCAAGCTGGCGTCCCACAACTCCCCGTCCCCGGAAACCTCCAAGAATGTGAAGGCCCTGGTCCAGGACCTGCTGGTGAGACCCTTTCTCCATCCAGTCCGTTCTGGGATTATACTGGGATTAAACTGGGATTATACTGGGATTATACTGGGATTAACTCACTTTATTCTGGTTTTATTCTGGGATCATACTGGTTTTATTCTGGTTTTATTCTGGTTTTATTCTGGGATCATACTGGGACAGTCTGGTGTAGTGGGTGGAGGATAATCTGGGTTCCTGTTTGGTTCAGACTGAGATTATTTCTTGATTTATTATTGTTTTTATTTGTGGTTGATTCTGGATCTAGGTCGATGTTATTCTTTGGGAACCAGGAAGATCTCATGTCTAACGTGTGTGTGTGTGTGTGTGTGTGTGTGTGTGTGTGTGTGTGTGTGTGTGTGTGTGTGTGTGTGTGTGTGTGTGTGTGTGTGTGTAGGATGCAAAGATTGAGCCTGAGGAGTTCACCACTCGGCTGCAGGCCGAGCTCAAGTCCTCCCCACAGCCCTACCTCATCCCCTTCCTCAAGGTACCAACAAACAGCGCTACACCCACAACTACACCTTCAACAACACCACTACACCAACTACTTAGGGCTGCAACAACTAATCGATTGAATCAATTAAAATAGTTGCCAACTAATTTGATAATCAATTTCAATTGGCAACTAATCGCGGGTGTTTTGGTGCATGTAATTGTAGCTTACAGTAAGTTAGTTAGGAGGAGATGAGCCTGCTCTCTTGCCGTAGGCTAATGAAAGAGGTGCGCATGCACTGGAAATGAGTCAGTGGTCAGTTATATTTGTAGATTCAGGAATATTTCCAATAAAGAGAAAGCTGTGATAAAATATTACTGAAGAAAAAATGCTTTTTATTTTCTTTATTACTGTTTAGAAAATACCTGAAACAATTTAAAGCTAAATCATAAAGGAAGGAGCAAAAATGTGTCATTATCTGATTAATCATTTAAATAATCGCCTGATTAGTCGATTATGAAAATACTCATTAGTTGCCCTACAACAACTACACCTTAAAGAAACACCACTACACCAACTACTACACCTTAAAGAAACACCACTACACCAACTACTACACCTTAAAGAAACACCACTACACCAACTACTACACCTTTAAGAAACACCACTACACCAACTACTACACCTTAAAGAAACACCACTACACCAACTACTACACCTTAAAGAAACACCACTACACCAACTACTACACCTTAAAGAAACACCACTACACCAACTACTACACCGCAATGAAACACCACTACACCAACTACTACACCTTAAAGAAACACCACTACACCAACTACTACACCTTAAAGAAACACCACTACACCAACTACTACACCGCAATGAAACACCACTACACCAACTACTACACCTTAAAGAAACACCACTACACCAACTACTACACCTTTAAGAGTTACAATGAGAACTACCATAACTAGTTTTACTGTCTGCTGGTTTAACCGGTCTCTGGACTGTCCCGGGTCTGAAAGGTTCAGTGTTTCTCGGTCTGATGTAATCAGAGCTGGTCAGACTGAAAACTGATCACAGCTGTCTCTGATCAAACCCTCGTCTTAGTGAAGTTGAGACGTTGAGTTAAACGTGAATAAAAACAGGAACGATGATTCGTTCTCCACCTGCTGGTGGTGCAGTGGATGTTTTTCTCTCCTCACCTGTTTCCTGTTCGTTGCTGTCCCTCCTCAGAAAAGTCTCCCGGCCCTCCGTCAGTCTCTGCTCAGCAGTCAGCAGTCTCTGGTGACCCCAAGCACCTCCACGCCTCCCGTCGCTGCGCCCGGCTCCGTCACCACCATCAGACCACGCCTCCCCATCAGCCCCACCAGCAGCACGGTCCGACTGAACCCACCGCTCTCCAACACTCTGGTACGAGTCTGTCAGAACCGAAACCCTGAACCCAGAGCCCCACCCTGTCCCTGCTGGACCAACATGGTCCCTCTGTCCCTGCTGGTCTAACATGGTCCCTCTGTCCCTGCTGGTCTAACAAGTCTGTGCTGGTCTTTGTGTCCCTGTAGGCTGTGAACAGAGCAGGGGTGCAGAGCGTTCAGTCACGCTCACCTGTGGTCTTCAGTCACACGGTCAGACCTCAAGGTGAGTCCTGTCCTCAGCCTGGCGCCCCCCCTCTTACAGAATCCCTCAGGTGGACCGGCCCAGATTGACCCTGTCACATGTGTCTTCCTACAGGAACTCTGGTCAGAGGTCCAACCACCATCATCGGGAAGTCTCCGGCTCACCTGGCAGCTCAGGCCAATCAGAAGAAGCTGAGTGATCCTGGGGGCGGGACTTTCAGGTAAAGTCTGAGTCTGTTTTTCACCCTGGGACCAGCTCAAAGGTCTCTGAGGGTTTTTTAGGTCATGTTGGACACAAACAGATGAGCTGACCACACCGAGCCGCTCCGAGCCGCTCCGAGCCGCTCAGTCAGTCTGAAACCTTCCTGAAGACCAGGACGGAGATAAAACCACTTCCTGCTGATGAAGGTCAGACATGTGGGGCTGTAAACTCTGAGGTGATCCTCCAGGAGGATCAGACAGGATCTCTAGATCCTAACCACAGGAAATCAGAGGAGGACTGAGCAGAGTTCATCAGAGTCCTCTGTCAGAGCTCTGAGGACCAGCTGCTCACCTGTCAGGTGCAGTTGTCAGGACAGCCAGCAGAGGGCAGCGTCTGCCTGTCACAGAGCTGGATCTGTGCGCTCTCCTCAGGTAGAAACCAGGACCCAGGGCTCAGGTAAACAGGAGACCTGTGGTCCAGTCTGTAACTGCCTGTGGGTCTGAGGTCTGGTCAGTACTGGTCTGCTGGGTCTACAGTCCCTCTGGGGACAGGATCCTGCTGAACTCTACTGTTGAGACCTGCACTGAAACAATCTGAATTAAACAGAGAGATCTGAGCCCCCTAAGAAGGAACCTGGTCCTCATTGGAGCTTCAGGGTGAAGAGGGTCTACCTGTGCCCATCGGGTCTTTCTGATGCCTCAGGGTGGCGCTGTCTCGCCGCTCCAAGGAGACCAAACAGAAAACTCCAACTCTGAGTGTGAGTCCATGTTTGAGCAGGAGTGAGTGACCGTGTCTTTTTCCAAACCTCAGAGATGATGACGACATCAACGACGTGGCGTCCATGGCCGGCGTCAACCTGAATGAGGAGAACGCCCGCATCCTGGCAACCAGCTCCGAGCTGGTGGGGACCAAGATCCGGTCCTGTAAGGACGAGTCCTTCCTGCCCACAGGCCTGCTGCACCGCCGCATCCTGGACACAGGTACGCTCACCTGTCACAGAGACCAGTCACACATGTGGATCTGCCAATCAGCTGTTAGTGGGGAGAACTACAAATCCCAACAAAGCCCCAAAACTATGAGTCATAATAATAATAAATGTATTCATATTCTGCTTTAAAAAACTCACAGACACTTTTCACCTGTTTAAAACAACACAAGCAAGAAACACGCGTCACACAGGACAACATGACACGTTTAGTCCCAACAAAGCCAGAAACTACAAATCCCAAAAACCCCTAAAACTACAAATCCCAAAAAAGCCTTAAAACTACAAATCCCCAAAAAAAGCCTTAAAACTACAAATACCCCAAAAAAGTCTTAAAACTACAAATCCCAAAAACCCCTAAAACTACAAATCCCAAAAAAGCTGTAGAACTACAAATCCCAAAAAAGTCTTAAAACTACAAATCCCAAAAAAAGCCGTAAAACTACAAATCCCAAAAAAGTCTTAAAACTACAAATCCCAAAAAAAGCCTTCAAACTGCAAATCCCAAAAAAGCTGTAGAACTACAAATTCTAGCAAAGCCTTAAAAAAAATCCAAATTTGGAAATCCCTTAAACTCTAAATATCAACATATGCTGTGTTTCGTTTGTGTTTGGAACTCAGATTTTCTGGGTTTAGAGTAAGAACGCCCCCCGAGCTCCTAAACAGGAAGTATAAAGGTCTGGAACAGGAAATGGCCAGCTCTCAGACAGGAAGTGGGCAACTACAGTACGAAGCCCTTAAACAAGAGATACAGAGCTCTTTAAGAAGATGTACCCCGTTCCTTTACTAGAAGAACCAAGCTCTTAAACAGGAAGTGACCTCCACTTAAACAGGAAGTGACCCTCTCCTGCTTCCTCTCTGTAGCTAAGAAGCTCGGGGTCAGCGAGGTTCCTCTGGAGGTCGTCAATCTGATCTCTCACGCCACCCAGTCCAGACTGCGCTCCCTGCTGGAGAAGGTTTCAGCCGTCGCTCAGCATCGAACAGACGGGGGCAAGGCAAGAACACACACACACACACACACACACACACACACACACACACACACACACACACAGACACACAGACTTAAACGGACCAAGTATATTCATATATAATGACTGCTTCCTCCTCCTCCTCAGGATGAAGAGCATCACGAGCAGACGACAGACGTGCGCTCTCAGCTGCGTTTCTTCGAGCAGTTGGAGCGGATGGAGAAACAGAGGAAAGACGAGCAGGAGAGAGAGATCCTGCTCAAAGCTGCCAAGGTGACTGCTCCCTCACCTGTCCCTCACCTGTCCCTCACATTTCTCTCACCTGTCCATCATTTATCTAAAGAGTAAACACACCTGAGCTGTGATCAGGTGTGTGTGGATCCTCCTCTCAGTGTGTATTTGTGTGTTTACCTGCAGAGTCGAGCCCGGCAGGAGGACCCGGAGCAGGCGCGCCTGAAGCAGAAGGCTAAAGAGGTACGTCCCCTCTGTCTGAGCTTTGGTACAGTCTGGATGTTCAGGGACCTGTCCTGTCATACCACCTGGTGTCCAGCAGGGGGCGCTCACAGCTGATGAGGATAAAGAGTGAGGACCTGAGTGTTTCAGGTTTCATAGAGTCAGAGCTGTCAGGTGAGAGGATCAGTCAGACTTCTGTGTGCAGAGACAGGGACGAAAACCTGAGGGGGACAGCTGAGCAAGAACCAGATCACCTCTGCACCAGATCCCCTCTGAACCAGATCCCCTCTGAACCAGATCCCCTCTGAACCAGATCCCCTCTGCACCAGATCCCCTCTGAACCAGATCCCCTCTGAACCAGATCCAGCACTGCAAACCTTGATCTGTGATGAGTCCAGATCAGCTCAGTCCATGTGGCTCCACAGCTTGGAGCGAGTCAGCAGACGCTCAGCACAGAGAGGGATCAGCCAGCAGGGGGCAGTGTAGAGCTGGGTGACCGGAGGAGGTTTCCAGATTAAAGGTGAAGAGTTTCTGACGGTCTGCAGCGCCCCCTGTCTGTCTGACTCCAGTCTGCAGCTCCACCCCCTCTTTGTGCCTAAGCCTGACACACACACACACACACACACACACACACACACACACTCACACACTCTGTGTCCTGACCTCCTGCTGGCTCACCCCCTGAGGCTGCAGCAGGCAGAGTCATGGCAGCTTCAGGGTGAGCCAGTGGGTGCTGGGGTCACAGGTCATTACCCATGAGCCTCTGCTCCAAGGCCTGAGGGGAGGTCTCTGCAGGGTTCAGCAGGTTCAGTGTCCTCATTAAGAGGAGTGTGTGTTTCAGCTCCGGTGTGTGTGTGTGTGTGTGTGTGTGTGTGTTTCTCCTCAGATATTAAAGCTCCTGTGTGTGTGTGTGTGTGTGTGTGTGTGTGTGTGTGTGTGTGTGTGTGTGTGTGTGTTCTCCTCAGATATTAAAGCTCCTGTGTGTGTGTGTGTGTGTGTGTGTGTGTGTGTGTGTGTGTGTGTGTGTGTGTGTGTGTGTGTGTGTGTGTGTTTCTCCTCAGATATTAAAGCTCCTGTGTGTGTGTGTGTTTCTCCTCAGATATTAAAGCTCCTGTGTGTGTGTGTGTGTGTGTGTTTCCTCCTCAGATATTAAAGCTCCTCTGTGTGTGTGTGTGTGTGTGTCTCCTCAGATATTAAAGCTCCTCTGTGTGTGTGTGTGTGTGTGTTTCCTCCTCAGATATTAAAGCTCCTCTGTGTGTGTGTGTGTTTCCTCCTCAGATATTAAAGCTCCTCTGTGTGTGTGTGTGTTTCTCCTCAGATATTAAAGCTCCTCTGTGTGTGTGTGTGTGTGTGTGTGTGTGTGTGTGTGTGTGTGTGTGTGTGTGTTTCTCCTCAGATATTAAAGCTCCTCTGTGTGTGTGTGTGTGTGTGTGTGTGTGTTTCTCCTCAGATATTAAAGCTCCTCTGTGTGTGTGTGTGTGTGTGTGTGTGTGTTTCTCCTCAGATATTAAAGCTCCTCTGTGTGTGTGTGTGTTTCGTCCTCAGATGCAGCAGCAGGAGCTTGCTCAGATGAGACAACGAGACGCCAACCTGACAGCCCTCGCCGCCATTGGACCACGCAAGAAGCGTAAGATGGATTCACCTGGAGGGTCGACGTCAGGGTCAGAGGTGAGGATCAGAAACTTCTGGAAGGATCAGTGAGCTGAGACGGTGTGTGCGTCTTTTCAAGAGACAGGACAGGAAGTGATTGAGGTTAACCACGACGGAAACACAGTGACAGACACACGTTAACCTGCACAGCTGACTCTGATACACACACACACTCATACACACACACACACATACACACACACACGATGACAGACCATTAAACTTCTGATCTGGAAAGCTGGACCAGGATCCAACTCAGAGTCCAGACATTAGTCTGAAACCAGAGTGTCATTAACACGTGTGTGTGTGTGTGTGTGTGTGTGTGTGTGTGTGTGTGTGTGTGTGTGTGTGTGTGTGTGTGTGTGTGTGTGTGTGTGTGTGTGACCTTTCCTGTCTCTCTTTCTGACTGTGACCATAGTTGAGTGAAGGGGGTTAGTCTCTGCCTGCAGCTCTGTGGTGGGTGCCCCCCCCCCCAGCCCTGGGGCAGCCATAGATGGAGCTCTGCAGTGAGCCGGGGGGGGTTAGGGGGGGAGGGGGATGTTTCACAGCCTGGGGAGTTTTCTGCCCCCCCCCCCCAGCAGAGCAGACACAGAGTGTGTGTGTGTGTGTGTGTGTGTGTGTGTGTGTGGGGGGGGGGGGGGGGGGGGGTCCAACTCTGGGAAATGTGAGAGATGTGATGGCCTCATATCAGCTGATCCTGAACTGGTCCTGGATCAGCTGGTCTGATGTGGTCTACAGTCCCTGCAGGTCTAGAAAGAGGACAGTTGGCCTGAGTGCCCCCTCCACGACCAGGACCGGATCTCTCTGAGCATGTGCAGAAGTGTCTCTGTCCTTCAGCAGGTGAACAGGCTGTAACCATGGAAACATGATCCCTGATGCCCAGAGAGACCAGGTCTGAGGAGGACTCACTCTGAGGATTCTGATCCTCCACAGACCCTGATCCAGACCTTACAGCCTGTTCACCTGCTGCAGGACAAAGACCCCTACTGCACATGCTCAGAGAGATAAAGGACCTGAAACGGGTCCAACATGGTGCTGGGTTTACGCTACGTCCCACTGTGCTCGGACCTGGGGGGTCAGGAGTGGGGATGAGGTCATCTCTGAGTCCAGCGTTCCAGCTGCCGTGTCGTAAAAACTTTCCATCAGGGGGCGATATATCCTCAAAGCTACACGACGATGTTTTTTAGGAACTTTGTGATAAGAATATTTATGATGATGCAGGTAAAAATGAACAACCAGTGGTTGCTGCTTCTGAATAACAGAACTTTTACTGCTTTACACAGTGTGAAGCCACTTCTCCAAACATTTACCACGACCACACAGGCTGTAAACACAGTGAGTAGGTCAGATCAGGGAAAAACTTCATCATCATATAACAACACGTTCTTTCTATGCGGACACCAACAGAGAGAAGAAGGCGTGGACTGAAGCTGCTGAAGTTTAGGGAGGGCCAGATTAGCTTAACATGCTAATTAATTACCATGAAAGAACGTGGTCATGGGTGGATTCCTGCAGGAACATGTGGTTCTCCTGTGATCTCAGGAATCCAGCTGCTGTGGGTGCTGCCCTGCTCTGTGCTGCCAGCGCTCTATAGATGCAACATAACCATATCCCCAACAATTTTCTCTCTGTCTGCTCTCTGTTTTCTCTCTGTCTCCTCTGTGTCTGCTCTTTGTCTGCTCTCTGTCTGCTCTCTGTCTGCTCTCTGTCTGCTCTGTGTCTGCTCTGTGTCTGCTCTTTGTCTGCTCTTTGTCTGCTCTCTGTCTGCTCTGTACCTGCTCTCTGTCTGCTCTCTGTCTGCTCTCTGTCTGCTCTGTGTCTGCTCTCTGTCTGCTCTCTGCCTGCTCTCTGTCTGCTCTCTGCCTGCTCTGTGCCTGCTCTGTCTTCTCTCTGTCTTCTCTGCGTTTTCTCTGTTTTCTCTCTGTCTGCTCTTTGTCTGCTCTTTGTCTGCTCTCTGTCTGCTCTCTGTCTGCTCTCTGTCTTCTATCTGTTTTCTTTCTGTCTTTTCTCTGTTTTCTCTCATTTTTCTCTCTGTTTTCTCTCTGTCTGCGCTCTGTCTGCTCTCTGTCTGCTCTGTCTTCTCTCTGTTTTCTTTCTGTCTTCTCTCTGTTTTCTCTCTGTTTTTTCTCTGTTTTTCTTCTGTTTTCTCTCTGTTTCCTCTGTTTTCTCTCTGTCTTCTCTCGGTTTTCTCTCTGTCTTCTTTCTGTTTTCTCTCTGTCTTCTCTCTGTTTTCTCTCTGTTTTCTCTCGGTTTTCTCTCTGTCTTCTCTCTGTCTTCTCTCTGTTTTCTCTCTGTTTTCTCTCTGTCTTCTCTCTATTTTCTCTCTGTTTTCTTTCTTTTTTTTCTCTCTGTTTTTTCTCTGTTTCTCTCTGTTTTCTCTCTGTCTTCTTTCTGTTTTCTCTCTGTTTTCTCTCTGTTTTCTCTCTGTTTTCTCGGTTTTCTCTCGGTTTGCTCTCTGTTTTCTCGGTTTTCTCTCTGTTTTCTCTCTGTTTTCTTTCTGTTTTCTCTCTGTTTTCTCTCTGTCTTCTCTCTGTTTTCTCTCTGTCTTCTCTCTGTTTTCTCTCTGTTTTCTCTCTGTCTTCTCTGTTTTCTCTCTGTTTTCTCTCTGTTTTCTCTCGGTTTTCTCTCTGTTTTCTCTCTGTTTTCTCTCTGTCTTCTCTCTGTTTTCTCTCTGTCTTCTCTCTGTTTTCTCTCTGTTTTCTCTCTGTCTTCTCTGTTTTCTCTCTGTTTTCTCTCTGTTTTCTCTCTGTTTTCTCTCGGTTTTCTCTCTGTTTTCTCTCTGTTTTCTCTCTGTCTTCTCTCTGTTTTCTCTCTGTTTTCTCTCTGTCTTCTCTGTTTTCTGTCTGTTTTCTCTCTCCCTGCATGTGTTGTCCTGCAGACTCTCTGAGCAGCTGCAGATGAAGCCTGGTGTTACTTGTTTCTCTCTTCACTAACCAAGCTGCTGTGAATCTGTCGTGTAGTTGTCACAGGCTGCTCGGGGCCCTGAGGGATGGCGAGGGGGCGGGGCTAATCTGAAGCCTGATCAGGCCTGCAGACAGGAGCTATAGGGCGGGCTGCACGCGCCTCGGGGCCCGGCAGACACACAGGCTCCAACATTTCACCATCTGTGCAGAGAGGATGAGGAGAGGGAGGAAGAGGAAGCAGAGACATTGAACACGCCATGACATCATCAGTCATGTGACTCAAAAGTTCTACGCCCACACCTCGACCCAGAGTTTATACTGTTTATTATAATTAGACATGTATATAGAGCTGTGTGTGTGTGTGTGTGTGTGTGTGTGTGTGTGTGTGTGTGTGTGTGTGTGTGTGTGTGTGTGTGTGTGTGTGTGTGTGTGTGTGTGTGTGTGTGTGTGTGTGTGTGTGTGTGTGCCTGGCCTGCAGGCTGTGTGGCTTCATAATGCTCTGATTGTGTTCCTGTTTGGACCTGGAGCTTCATTCCTATCCTGTGCTGTCAGCTCTGCCTGCAGGCCCCGCTCCTCACACAGCAGCTCACACACACACACACACACACACACACACACACACACACACACACACACACACACACACACACACACACACACAAAGGAGTCCATCTTTGGAGTGGTTGCGGCGTTGTATTCAGAGCCATCAGAGCTCCTTGCTTGTTGTTGTCGGTCTGGGTGAATGAGAGGCAGAGAGCATGCTGGGAGCAGGAAGCAGCTTCTGCTGTAATCACAGCAGAGAGGCTGCGCTCACACACCTCTGACAGCTACAAGGAGAGACCGTCAAGAAACCTTTTCCTACAGGTTTAGAGCTGGAGGAAACATCCTGCAGTTCCCTGAGTGTCCACCAGGGTCTGTGTCCAGCCGTGAGTCAGTCCCCATAGAGCTCCAGCTGATGCTGTCTGGGCGTGTCCTCAGCTCAGGGTTCACTCAGTGAGCGCTCCTTCCTCCCCTCCTCTCTGAGCCTGAATGTCCCCGCCCCAGCTCGCTCTGCCCCCCAGGACTCTGATCCTGGGAGGGTCGTGGGAGGGTCCTGGGGCCTGTTGGAGCAGAGTGGAGCGCTGTGTGAGGAGTAGCTGCAGGGCCTGGGTGTTACCTGTCCTCAGGCTGCAGACACACCTGAGCAGAGAGGGTGTGGTGCTGCTGCTGCAGGTCTGGACTCAGACAGGGATTAGAGGAGTGTGGGAGACCTGGTTCAGGTTTCAGGCGTCCTCACTGAGTCTGAACTTCAGTCAAACAGGTTTTCAGCGCCTGCTCTGTGAATCTGATGTTGAACATTTCTGTGCTCTCTGACCCTCTCTGACCCTCTCTGTGCTCTCTGACCCTCTCTGACCCTCTCTCTCTGACTCTCTCTGACCCTCTCTGACCCTCTCTGACTCTCTCTGACCCTCTCTGACCCTCTCTGACCCTCTCTGACTCTCTCTGACCCTCTCTGACTCTCTCTGACTCTCTCTGACCCTCTCTGACTCTCTCTGACCGTCTCTGACCCTCTCTGACCCTCTCTGACCGTCTCTGACCCTCTCTGACCTTCTCTCTCTGACTCTCTCTGACCCCCTCTGACCCTCTCTGACTCTCTCTGACCCTCTCTGACCCTCTCTATGACCAGCTCTGACCCGCTCTGACCCTCTCTGACCCTCTCTGACTCTCTTTGACCCTCTCTGACCCTCTCTGACCCTCTGTTTCCCCCTCCAGGTGGCCTCAGGTTCGGGTGCCGGCTCGTCCTCGGCGCCCTCGTCACGCCAGCAGCTCCGTCAGCGGATCACACGAGTTAACCTCAGGGACTTCATCTTCTGTCTGGAGCAGGAGCGCTCCACGGCTCGCTCTCTAACGCTCTACAAGGCGCTGCTGAAATGAGGAGCGCCACTACCACAGACACAGACTGGATCCTGCCCTCCTCATCCTCATCCTCCTCGTCCTCACCTTCCTCCTCCTCATCCTCCTCCTCCTCAGAGCTGTCTGTGATGGCCTCCTGCTGTGTTTTAACCTTCAGTCTCAAACTGTCTCTCCTCTGACGACACGAGGAGGCGCCTGCAGCTCCACCAGGAGCCTGGGTCCAGTCTGCAGCTCCATCAGGAGCCTGGGTCCAGTCTGCAGCTCCATCAGGAGCCTGGGTCCAGTCTGCACACTCAGCCCACCTCATAGGGGGTCAAACACATACACAGACAGACCCTCAGACCCTCACAGAGCGTGTTAGCATCGTGGTTTACCTGTAGCTGTGGGTCATGAACCAGCGGACCTCCATCAGGAGCTGTTGGGTGGTGGGCTCAGGGGGGTCAGCTTCAGTTGGACTCAGTCTGATCAGAAACCGCTTCCTGTCATTAGTCCGGGGCTGTGCCAGCATCAGGACGTGTTGGGACCGTTAGCAGAGCAGCGTTAGCTTCGTCCTGTCTCTTTAAGAGATCACTCCTGTGTGGACTCTTTAGGCTAACTCTGTTAGCATCCTTAGCTATTGCTTATTCCGGTCCAGGCTTTTAATTGGACACATCCTAGTTAAGCCCCGCCCCTGATGTCATGTAGCCCCGCCCCCTGAGGGTTAAATCCTGAAACGTGTTTTTAATCTCAGATTAACAGAAACCGTCTGACTCTGCTCTGTGCGAGCGAACCGCTTCAAACCTGAACCAGCGCCATGTCACATAAACACGTTTGATCAAGAAGACCTGACAACTACATTACCCACAATACACCTCAGCCTGGTCCAGCCACGTGTCGTACTGAGCCTCAGATTCCAGCAGGAACAGGAAGTTCACCCGGCAGAGTTTCTGTGTTGTTTGGTCCTCAGCGCTGACCGTGCTCTGAGACGCTGTCTGACCTGACCCCACGTCTCTGTGGAGGGGGGCAATGTGCAGATCTGATCCAGGTCCAGGTCCAGAGCTCCTCAAACATGTTTGTTAGACCTGGTCTCTGTGTGAGACCTGGTCTCTGTGTTAGACCTGGTCTCTGTGTGGAGCTGTGGGTCTAACACTCAGGACGCTGAAGTCAAAACGTCTCCTAAGTTTCTTCTTTTAGAGGCGCCTCAGGCGCCGTTTGGACGGTGCGTTTGTTTTAACGTTCATGAAATCATGACGCGGTTTTATTAAAACACATGAAATCATCAGAGAACTGTGAAGCTACGGACAGAAGGTCGTTCATTTTACAGAGCGTGTGCGTGTGTGTGTGTGTGTGTGTGTGTGTGTGTGTGTGTGTGTGTGTGTGTGTGTGTGTGTGTGTGTGTGTGTGTGTGTGTGTGTGTGTGTGTGTGCGTGTGTGCGTGCGTGCGTGTGTGTGTGTGTGTGTGTGTTTGTGTGTGTGTGTGTGTGTGTGTGAGACAGCTAAAGGAACAGTTCAACACTCAGATGAACCCTCTTCTCTGAGACTCAGGTCAGATTAGCTTAGCATAAATGCTAAGCTATCTGTTTTAGTCTGGCTGTTTCCACATGTTGCTAGTGATGCTAAACTGAACTAGCTCTGAGTGCCACAGTAACAAGTAATTGCTAATCTGAGCTAGCTGTTTCTATTCTACATTCTTGGCTAAGCTAGTTATGCTAGCCAAACGATCCATTCCCCTCTATTGTTAGTTGTTATGCTAAGCTAATCTAACTGACCCCCTTGTTTACAGAAATATTTGTTTTTATGCTAAGGTAACCTGATCCTTCCTGGTCCTCTAGATAAGCTAAGCTAGTCTGAGCTCACCTTCACACACATTCCCCTCTGTTAGCTGTGTCCTCATACATCTGCAAGCTAGCTGTCAATCCAGGTTTCAAGACGCCATGCTAAGCTAAACTAACTGATGTCTCTTTATCAGTCCAAATGCTAAGCTATGTTAGCCTTGTTCCCAGTTTTTAATCATTGTGCTAAGCTTAACTAGTTTTCAACCTGATTCCAGTCATTTTGTTAAGCTAAGCTAGTCTGCCTTCCGTTTTTAAAGTCATTATGCTAAGCTAAACTAGCCTTCACCTGTTTTTGATCTTTATTGGATAAGTTATGGGCAGGTCCAGGTTCTGCTTCTGGTCCTGGTTCTGATCAATAAGCTGAGCTAAAGTAGCTCAACTAGCTTATCTCTAGGTTACAGCTACTTAGTTAAGAATGCTAACTTGTGAGTATTCTTGATGCTAAGGTAACAAGCAGCTAGCTGTAGCCTCCTGATTGGCTGGATTAGCCTCCAGACGTGGGTCAGACTCAGAGAAGAGGATCTGAGAGATGAACTCCTCCTTTCAGAACCGCTAACGTCGCGTTGCTCGCCACACGGAGCTGGCTCTCCTCATTTAAGATACGCTCACTCAGGCTACGCTAACCACGGCTAACCACGGCTCAACAGGGCTAACTGACACAAAACTACAAACTGATCATCAAACTTTATTCCTCCTCCTCCTCCTCTCGTCTTCATCCCTGCTGTCATCTGGTTGATCTTTGGTGTCATCCTGGTTTCTGGGACTGACCCTGAAGCAGCTGCGCGCCCCCTGCGGCTGACCCTGCAGCAGCGCCCCCCTGTGGCCAACCTGGGTCTGTGGACTGGTGGAAATGCGGCGTAGCTTCACAGTTTGAGCGCGTGGAGCAGATTAGGGACAGGTGTGATCACTGAAGGCTTGAACACACCAACTTTCCCCTTGTTTCGTTTCGGGCATTTGGTTAGTGCAGTCTGTAGCTCGACCTGCTGGTGGCGCTGTGCTATACCTTCTGTATATTCAGTCACAGGATCACCTGTCAAGGAAGGACACACTTTTTTGGACTATTTATATTTCCTACATTCTGTATTCAATCCTGACGCATTTCAGGCAATGCAATTTTACAGTTGTTTGTACCTTTGCAAAAAAAATGAAATAAAGAAAATGAGAAAGAAGCTGGTTGCCGTGGTGATTTAAAGAGACAGAACACAGTTTGACAGTTTTCTCTTTTTATCATCAGTCTATAAAAACAGAGGCAGGGAGCTAACAAAGCACACATTAAATACAGGTTTATAAAAGGAGGGACTTACAAAATCAAAGATGGCCGCTCGTATCACAGCAAAGATCAACAGAGCAAAGATTATTTACACAAACAGCTCAGATTAAATCTGAGCTGATTAAATCTGATAACCAGGAGCAGATTTTAGAAAGAGACTGAGTAATCCAGATTCTGTTGATCCTGATCAAACCTCCAGGTGCTGGATTATTTCTGGATTATTACTGGATTATCACTGGATTATTTCTGGATTATTACTGGATTATTACTGGATTATTTCTGGATTATCACTGGATTATTTCTGGATTATTACTGGATTATTACTGGATTATTTCTGGATTATTACTGGATTATTACTGGATTATTTCTGGATTATTACTGGGTTATTTCTGGATTATTACTGGATTATTACTGGATTATTTCTGGATTATTACTGGATTATTTCTGGATTATTACTGGATTATTACTGGATTATTTCTGGATTATTACTGGGTTATTTCTGGATTATTTCTGGGTTATTTCTGGATTAATGGTTTTCTGTCGTCAGCGCTGGATTAACGATGATAACAGAAAACCAAAGAAAAGTTTTGATTCACTTAAAGGATTAAAAAATAAAAAAAAAAACCTTCTGTCTCATCAGGAGGTCTTGGAGGTCTTGGACCAGCTGGGAGGGTCTCAGCGTGGGGATTTTGACGCCCCCTGTGGTCAAAATGTGCAGCACATCGTCTCATTGTTGGTCTGGATCCGGTGATCATTAGAAGTCTGGGTCAAAGTGGATTACCAGATCCTGGATATAAAAATTAATGTTCTGATCCGGACTTAACTCTTTGAGTGTCCTGGTCCTGGTCCTTGTTCTGAGTCCAGTCCAAACTGGCTTTGCAGAGGTCATGGGTCACCTCTGGTCAAGGATCCAGGTAACGGTGTCTTGGTGGTCCTGGTTAGTCGAGAGGTTCCTGTTTGATCCGGATCGGGGTGCTGGTGATGGACTGGCTGTGCCGCAGGTCCCGGCACAGGACGTACTCGCTGAACTGGACGAGTCTACGCCGCCGCCGCAGGACGCCTTGATGCTGAAACCTTTCTGAAAGAGACGCTCCAGGACCTGGAACCAGAGAGACACCAGACATTAAAGGGTGCGTACGAGGTCTTTAGACCCTTCCACTGTCCAGCAGGGGGCGACTCCTCTGGTCCTGAACCAGTCTGATCCTGTAGAGGTCTGTGAGAAAACTGTCCCCCTTACAACCTGTAGGTTTTTTCTTTGATCAGCTCGTCCTCTACACTGCTTTGACCTCATTTTGAGTGTCCAGCAGGGGGCGACTTCACCTGTAGACCTGAAGCAGGGGAGGAGCTAGATCTTGGACACGTGGGGCTGACATGTGACCGCCATAAAAACCACACGCCAGGGAAACACAGGTGTTTACTACTGGTTTGGAGCTAGCCACAGTTAGCATCAAACAAACAACAACACTGATGCTCCATGCTAACACCGCTAGCTGTAGCTAATAACAAAATATCCTCTCGCCCATATATGGTAGTTCCTGACTCAACATGACGACACACAAACAACTTCACAACCAGAGCGATGGATGATGTCACTGAGGCCCCGCCCACAGCTCGTGCACAGACAGGATGGCAGCTGTGTGTGTGTGTGTGTGTGTGTGTGTGTGTGTGTGTGTGTGTGTGTGTGTGTGTGTGTGTGTGTGTGTGTGTGTGTGCATGCGTTCACCTGCACAGAGTTGAGTCTGCAGTAGCCGTTCAGGGGAACCGGATCACGTGGGTCGGGTCCTGATTCCAGCCAGCGTTCACAGAGTTGCACATGACGTCTCCGGTCTCGGGGAAGACCTCCTCTATCAGGACTTTCTCTCCGCTCAGAGCGATCCGCTCTCCCAGGTCGGGGGTCACCCGGACCACCAGACACTCGCAGGGCGCCACCCGCTGCGCCTCCCGCTCCGCCTGCCAGCGCTCCAGCTCTCGAACCATGGGGGTCAGCTGGTAGAACCGGGCCTCCTCGTAGAGCTGGGGGAAGTCCTGGAGACAGAGGGGGGCGGAGTCAGACTCAGGTGGGTTCACAGGTGACAGAATCAGTCACATGACATTTAAGATCTGATTGGCCCCCACAAAATGAGCATGACTCGTTCCTGTAAGGTCAAGCTGCAGCGCCACCTACAGGACCGTGCTCACATGTAGCAGGGAGAGAGGGCGGAGCAGATTTCAGTGATCTGGTTTGGTCCCTGTGGACCATCAGAGACTCAAAGACCCTGAGACCCCCTCCTCCTCCCCCCTCCTCCTCCCTCTCCTCCTCCTCCTCCTCCTCCTCACACTGATCCTGACAGAGAGCTGCTGCTGGCCCCGGGCCTCTCACTATCAAAGCCTCCCCACACACACACACACTCACACACACACACTCACACACACACACTCACACACACACACTCAGGCTTGATGTGTTTTATAAAGCGGGTTTGTGTCTGCGGGCGTTTTGTCATCCTGAGCAGAATAAAAGAGGCAGAACTCCCCGACTACAGCGAGGAGGACGACAGACATGCAATATGCTGCTGCTCACACACACACACACACACTCTCACTCACACACACAGTAATTTAGTAAAACACACACTATGCGAGCTGTAAGCGACTCTGCGAGGCCGGCGGCGTTCATCACAGCGTCAGAATCTGTAGAGTTCAAAGCGTCGCTGCTATTTGTTTAATACCAGCCCTGAACACACACACACACACACACACACACACACACACACACACACACACACACACACACACACACACACACACACACACACACACACACACACACACACAGTGTTTGATCTGTAAATTTTCTGTTGTGAAATCTGAACTCTTCTTCTTCAGATGAATCAATCTGCGTGGACCAATCAGATGCGAGTGTTTCCTGTTTCCTGTCTCACCTTGAAGTCCTCAGGTAGCAGCAGCTTACAGGTGCGCAGGAAGCTGAGGATGTACCTGAAGATGTCTCCGTCTCTGTCGATGAAGTAGTGCTGCTTCAGACTGTCCAACACGATGGGCTCCACGCCGTTGAACAGACGACTGATCCTGCAGGGGGCGCCAGAGACACGGCTCAGCACACACATGTGATTCAGTCCCTAACGAGACCACACCCCCCTGCTCCACTCCCAGACTCCCAGACTCACCTGGACTCGGGGAACTTGGTGAGGGTTGCCCAGGCTGCTGGTGTACATGTGCCCGCCCACGTCGATGTGCACGGGGGCGTTGGCCTTGGTGAGCTGAGCCGGGGAAGGGATCCCCTGAGCCGTCATGGGGGACACAGGCGAGCGACTCAAAGACATCCTGGACATGCTCCGCCCCTCCTGGCACAGGTGACAACAACAGCGATAGGGTGAGAACGCACCTGAACACACAGAGCAAGCGCTAACCTGCAGTTCCCTGAGTGTCCACTAGAGTCTGTGTCCAGCTGTGAGTCAGTCCCCATAGAGCTCCATGTTAAACAAACTGCAGTTCCCTGAGTGTCCTCTAGAGGCTGTGTGGAGCTTAAACTTTTTATTTCCTCTATCAGATTAAATCCAGTCCCTCCCTGCTTCATGGCCGTCTGATGTGGTCTGATGTGGTCTGATGTGGTCTGATGTGGTCTGATGTGGTCTGATGTGGTCTGAGGGGGTATGAGGGGTCCATGGGGGTCTGTGGAGTGCAGCAGCCCCCTGATGAAACAGGCTGTGATGACCTGGGGGGGTCCAGCCTCGCTCTGGATTAATTGACCCCTCCCCCCTCAGAGTCTGCACAGAGGAGCTTTGAAGCATGAAAGGTGAACAGGAGGAGGCCCAGCCCGGCTCTGCCCCGAGGCCTGCACCCGCCCCGGGCCAAACCGACAAACACGCTGTGTGTGTGTGTGTGTGTGTGTGTGTGTGTGTGTGTGTGTGTGTGTGTGTGTGTGTGTGTGTGTGTGTGTGAGAGAGAGAGAGAGAGAGAGAGAGAGACTTAAGTTTTCTCTGAAATCTGAGGAAACAACAGAGACCCTGGTCCAGGTATCAGTTCTGACTGTGGACCGGGGTCTCTGTGTGCTCGTGAGTTTACAGGTGATCACAGGTGAGAGCAGGAGACTGACTGAGGATCAGGTCTGTAAACACACCTCTCAACATGAGGGTCAGAGCAGATCTCAGGGTCAGACTCTGACCTTTCAGTCCTCTCTGCTGTCCTTTCACCTTAGACTGGATCATCTCTGACCTTTCAGACCCCACAGACCCCCAGGAACCAAACCCTGCTCAGTGTGCACAGATCTGCTCCTCAGTTGGGAAACAGTGTTTTCACAC